>NW_006283160.1:0-2509 GCF_000327345.1 Myotis davidii
TGATGAGGTCCTAAATGACTGTTTATACCCTCCACAAAACCATTCTGACCCTTTGCACATGCGATACAGCCTGGTATTTTCTATTCTGTTCTATGGTGCACTGTGTTATTCCATTGTAATTCATTAAATACAAGAAATTCTGGTCAGGTAACATACAACATTCTATTGGCCTGTTCATGAGTTACAACTTGCAGCTTGTAAAGGCCTTCTAGATGGTCCCTGTGTGTGTCTACCAGGTGACTCCCTGTTCTCATTCCTGTAGAGAAGGTGAAAGGAGGCCTCATGATGCTTTCTCAGGCCTGGGCCTGCTGGCAGGTAAAGATTGTCTGTGGAATCAGTGGCTTTCAGGCTGGACAGCACGATGTACAGGCTTCACAGAACCCTGTTGGTCCCGCTGGAGGGAGCTCCAGGTTTGGCTGCCCAGTGTGGGCACATTGTGGTTCCAGTTGTGTGTGTCTGAAGCAGGCTCTGGTGGTTACTTAGTTCACGTGATTGTATAGTGACTTCGTCCCATGAGAATGATCTCCAGCAGGATGACCTGGAAGTACAGCAGCCTTACAGGTGACAGAGCTCCCTCCACCACTGTCCATAACTAATGGCCCTTGCAAGCACCCTTGATCCCAGAGAGCTCCCTCTAATCCCAGAGAGCTCTAGAGGTTTTACAGACTTTTCTATGTCTTCTCTCGCTTGTTTTACACAAGCTGCTCTAGTGCACAACATTACTTTTCAGGTGTAATTGCTTTAAATGAAAGAATATATTCTATTTCCTTGTGAAAAGCAGTATGTTTAGCATCCTCCTACATCTCCTTGTGGGACCACCAGCTTTACAAGATAGTCTTTAAGAATGCTATATTGCTCTGGCTGATTTGGCTCAGTGGATAGAGCATTGGCCTGAGGACTGAAGGGTGCCAGGTTCAATTCCAGTCAAGGGCACGTGCCATGGATGCAGGCTCAATCCCCAGTAGAGGGCGTGCAGGAGGCAGCCAATCAATGATTCTCTCTAATCATTGATGTTTCTATCTCCCTCTCCCTTCCTGTCTGAAATCAATAAAATAAAATAAAAATAAAAACATGTCACAATTGAAAGAACAGAAGAAATCTTCAGAAAGAGAAATAAATGAAATGGAAGCAAGCAAACTACTAGATACAGAATTATATTGTTGATCAAGATTCTTCATGAGTGCTTCAATGGGCTCAAAGGGGCCTTCATGGGACTTAGTGAGACTTCAAGGATCTTAGTAAAAATTACAAAGACATTAAAAAGGACTAGTCAAATATTAACCATACACTAGCAGAAATGAAGAATGATTTATAGGAAATCAACTGTGGAGTACAGGATGGTGAGAATCAAATCAGCAATTTGAAATATGAGGAAGCAAAAAAATGCTCAATCTGAGGACCAAAAAGAAATAATCCAAAATTATGAAGATAATGCAAGGAGCCTCTGGAGAAATTCAAGCATACCAACATTCAAATTATGGGGTTGCCAGCAGGAGAAGACAGAGAGCAAGATATTGAAAACCTATTTGAAGCAATAATGACAGCAAACTTCCTCTACTTGTTGAAAAAAATAGACCTACAAGTCAAGGAAATCCAGAGAGTCACAAACAAGAGGAATCAAAAGAGGCTCACACCAAAACGCATCATAATTAAAATGTCAAGGCTTAAAGACAAAGAATATTAAAAGCAACGAGAGAAAAGCAGTTAGTTACCTACAAAGGAACACCCATTCTACTGTCAGCTGATTTCACAACAAAAACTTTGCAGGTCAGAAGGGAGTGGCAAGATATATTCAAAGTGGTGAAAAACAAGGACCTACAACCAAGATTACCCAGCAAAGAATTGAAGGTCAGATAAAGAGCTTCTCAGACAACAAAAAACTAAAGGAGTTCATCACCACCAAATCAGTATTACATGAAATGCTGAAGGGCATTCTTGAAAAAGAAGAAGAAGGAGAAGGAGAAGAAGAAATATGAACAAAAAATGGCAATAAATACATATCTATCATAAATTGAATCTAAAAACCAAATTATATGAAAAAGGAATGTCATGAACAAAACAAACTGATGAATGAAATAGAACCAGAGGCATGGAAACATGTAACAGACTGATGAATCTCAGAGGGAAGGGGGTGGTGGGGGGCGGGGAGAGATTAACCAAAGGTCTTATCTGCATGGCCTATGGACACAGACAATAGGAAAGTGAAGGTCTGGAGTGAGGCGGAACCTGGGTGGGGGGGACAGTGGAAGAAAGGGGGGAATATCTGTAATACTATTAACCATAAAGATTTTTTTAAAACCTAAACAACAGCACTAGCCCAATGGTTCAGTTGGTTGAAGGGTTGTTCTGTACATGCATAAGGGTTGCAGGCCTGATCTCTGGTCCAGCGGACACAGTGGGACACCGCTTGATGTTTCTCCCTCACATTGAAGTTTCCCTATCCCCCTCCCTCCTATCACTCTCTCAATCTCCTTTCCTGTTTCTATGAAAAATCAATCAATAAATCTTC
>NW_006283160.1:4587-9480 GCF_000327345.1 Myotis davidii
CTTTGCATTTCAGTGTCCCTGAGAAAATATGTCACTTGTCTTTCTATGGCTGGCGAATTCCACTCAGCATGACTCCCTCTTGTCTATCCTTACTGTCCCAAATGGTCAGATTTCCTTCTTTCTGTGGCTGAGTAATGTTCCGTGGCCTACAGGCACTATTTTTACCCAAGCGTCCACTGGTGGGCACTTGGGTTAGAGCAGCCGTCCTCTTGGCCTCAGAAACCCTCCTTGACAGACACCCAGTGCCCTCACTTGGGGGAGCACAAGATCGCTATGTTGCACCCCTACCTTCTCGGCAGGGTGATGCCTGGTCCTGTCGTCTCAGAGATTCCAGCTCTCCTGACCCTACCAATTTCCAAATGACCTAGGACTGGCCTCCAGCTCCACTCCTAGTAGCTGTCTTCATTTATTTCCAGCAAGGAACCCCACATCCCTTTGCCTCAGTTTCCCAACCACATGATCTAGGGCAGCGGTGGGCAAACTACGACCCGGGGGCCAGATCCAGCCCAGTCGGCTGTTCTATCCGTCCCGCGGAGCCAAAAGAGCGGAGGAGGGTTCTCTTGCTCTCCCCTCCGCTCTTTCACCAGCAGCAGTGTTAACATGTATTAGTTCACACAAACGCTCCATCCATGCTTTTGTTCCGGCCCTCCGGTCCAGTTTAAGAATCCATTGTGGCCCTCGAGTCAAACGAAACCCTCTGTAACACTGCACCCTCAGCTGCTGCCTACAGAGCAGGGGCCTCATATCTTCCTTCAGAAAGCACATTCCAGACAAAGACCGGCACCAGTAACCAAGCCCCTCATGGTGCTGGGCTCCTGGGATCAGGCCCACAGGAAACCTGTCCTCCCCACCAGTTCCTCTCCCAGAGACCTCGGCCCTCTCCTCCACTGACCACCCCTGTCCTCCCTCAGGGACAAAGAACACAGGACGGAGAACAGAGAATGTATTTTTATTGCTGACCCTGTTACTGATGTCCCACATTTCCCCGCTATGCCCACCTCTACCCAGTCCCCACCTCTCTGCTGCCCTGGCCTTCACCACACTGGTGCCTGTGACCATGTGTTATGTACATATGTTCCTTGGTTACTCTCTTCACGTTCTTTATCCAGTCCCTACCCACCCACCTCCCCTCTCGCTTTTGTCAGTCTTTTCCATCTATCCATGCCTCTGGTTCTATTTTGTTCATCAGTTTATTTTTTTAATATATGTATTTTATTGATTTTTTACAGAGAGGAAGGGAGAGGGATAGAGAGTTAGAAACATAGATGAGATAGAAACATCGATCAGCTGCCGCCTGCACACCTCCTACTGGGGATGTGCCCACAACCACGGTACATACCCTTGACTGAAATCAAGCCTGGACCTCTCAATCTTCAGGCTGACGGCCTATCCACTGAGTCAAACCGGTCAGGGCATCAGTTTATTTTTTACAGTAGATTCCACATGTAAGTGAGATCATATGGTATTTGTCATTCTCTGAGTGGCTTTTTTTGCTTACCATAACAATCACCAGGTCTATCCATGCTGTTGCAAAGGGTAAGTGCTCCTTCTTTTTGTCAGACATGAAGTATTCTAGTGTGTAAATGTGCCACAGATTTTTAAAATCAGCTTTTATTATTAAAAGTATTACAGAAATGCCCCTCCGCCCCCCTCCCCCCATTGACTCCCTCTAACCTGCTCCCCTCTCCCCCAGGCCTTCACCATATTGTCAGTGTCCATGAGTAGCACATTTTTTCATCCCATCATCTATGATGGGCACTTGGGCTGTTTCCAGATCTTCTCTATTGTAACTGATGCTGATATGAACTTAGGGGTGCATATATTTTTTCTGATTGGTGTTTCTGGATTCTTACAATATATTCATACAGTAGGATGGCTGGGTCAACTAGCAGGTGTGTGTTTTTTTTTTTCAAACTCCACACTGTTTTCCACACAGGCTACACCAGTCTGCATTCCCACCAGCTGTTCAGTAGGGTTCCCTTTTCTCCTCATCCTCACCAGCACTTACTTGTTGTGTTACTAATGGTAGCCATTCTGGCAGGAGTGATCTGGTAGCTCATTGTAGCAAAAGCAGAATCTTAATTCTTGGTGACACTGAGTTTGACCCTCCCTCAGGGCTTTATTTCCACAGGCCCTTTGGCTGGGTGACCTCAGAGACTCACTTGTACAGCCCATCACTAGTATAAAACACCTTATGCATGACAGGGGGGAGGCTGAGCCTTGTTCCCCTTGTTCTCTCAGTTTATGGTAACATCAACGAGGAGGAACTATTAGCTCCAGTGTACAGGTCCAACACAGAGGTTCTGCAGCACAGGAAGAGGGCAGGCTAAAGGGCAAACATTTTTACCTGAGCGGCTGCAGAGATTCATTATTTTTTCTTTTCCTAGGCATTCAAGGATATTCGCAAATACTTCACTGAGGAAGACTGGGCAAAGCTGGGAAACTCAGAGAAAAGAACCTGTGTGTCCATGAAGAGAAACTATGAAATCATGACTGGTCTAGGTAACAGGAAATTCTGTGTTCAGAACAAGGCTCAGGGCCAGATGTGGTCAATGAGATACTCAAACCTGGACCCTGCATGGTTAACTTCCAATGGCCTTTGTTTCATCCCCCCTCCTGATGACCTTTACTGTCCCTACTGCCTCCCAGCATCCACCCTCCTCTCAGGTTAAGCATCAAATATTTTTCTTCTCCTAGGTTTAATGACCAACTGCCCAGATTTCATGCGTCCTAAGAATTGGACCACAAAGTCTGAGCATGATTCTGATGAAGATTGGGACCCTGGAAATGAGGGTGAGTGATAAAAACAGCCTGGAAATTGTCTGCGAAGGCCAAATTCTTCGGAGTCCAGTTGCTCAGAAAAAAATTCTCATGGGTATCCTTTTTTGTCACTTGTAAACCATTTTATTTTTTTTTAATTTCTTTTATTGTTGGGAGTATTACAAATTTCCCCCCACTTTACCCCCTTTGCCCCCCTCCATCCATCTCCCACCCCATCCCAGGCCTTCACCTATCTATTGTCTATGTCCATGGGCTATAGCTAATATCTACTTCTAAATCAACTTCATCATTTTCACCATTCTTCCAAACTCCCCTCCCATCTGGTAACTGTCAAAATGTTCTCTGTACATGGGAGTGTATTTCTTTTTTTTCCTTTTTATTGCTAAAAGTATTACAAAGGGTATTACATATGTGTCCTTTTTTTCCCCCCGCCTTTGACAATCCTCTGGCCTCCCCCACCCCCCAGTGTCTTATGTCCATTGGTTATGCTTATATGCATGCATACACATCTTTCAGTTGATCTCTTACCCCCCTCCCTCCTGCCCCTCAACCGGGAGTGTATTTCTGTTCTGCTTGTTCATTTATTTTGATTTTTAGATTTAATCATTGATAGATGTGTACTTATTGCCATTTTATTGTCCTATTCTTGATCTTTTATTTTCTTCTTCGTAAAGAATACCCTTCAAAATTTCATATAATATTGTTTGGTGGTGGTGAACTCCTTTAGCTTGACCTTGTCTGAGAAGCTCTTTAACATTCAGTTCTAAATAACTGTGCTGGGTTGGGTACTCTTGGTTGTAGCTCCTTGTTTTTCATCACTTTGAATATTTCTTTCCACTCCTAGCCTGCAAAGTTTCTTTTGAGAAATCAGCTGAAAGTCGTATGTAGTCTAAGTCAGTTCCTTGAGCATCATTAAAATTGTTGTTTTGAATTCTGAGTCTGGTAGTTAGCTTGCTTCCATTTCATTTAGTCCTTTTTTCTGGAGATTTATCCTGTTATTTCATTAGTAACCTGGTTCTTTATCTCCAAATTTAGGCTATTTCCCTGTGTTTGTGTCTACGTATTAGGTAGAGCTGCTATGTCTCCTGGACTTGGTAAAGTGGCCTTGTGTAGTAGATGTCCTGTAGGGCCCAATGCTTTAGCCTCCCAGTCACCTGAGCTAGGCACTCCAGGCGGGCTGCTGTGTACACTGTCCTGTTATAATTGAACCATGATTAATGATGGCGTCACTGGGAGGGATTGACCCTCAGGCCAATAGCTTTCGAGGATCAGCCTCCACAGCATCATAAGAGCTGCTGGACAGGAGCCCACCCTATGGAGCAGGACTTGCTTCAATGAGGCCTTGATGCTCACTGAGCCTGCCCTTTGAGTGTCACTCTTGGAGGTGATAGGGTTGTAATCAGGCATGGTGCCTGGATGCACTGGCTCTGGAGCCACCTGTGGAGTACAGTGGACCACTGCCTGTGCCCTGCCTGGGGCCACTCAGCATGAGTGACAAAGTGATCTACAGATGGCTGCTACTAGTGTTGGGTATGGACGTGCCCAGGAGAGGCCAAAATCTGAACCAAGATGGGTTGCTGCTACAGCCTGGCTTGGAGCTACTTATTTAGAGGTTCAGGGCACACTGAAGCCATCTGCTGCTTGTTTGAGATATTTTAGTAAAGTCCAAAGCTTGAGGCAAGAGAGGCCATTTGTATGGAAAAGCCACTGGAAATGGCTTGGATGAGCCTGCAAGTAGGGATGGGCAGAGTCTCAGGTGATCACCAGGGTGGGTCAAAAAGTGTGAGCCAGGTGATAGATATTCAGATATGGTTCTCTGCCTGCTAGCTCTGTGGCTGGAGGGATCAGAAGAGGAACAATGTCCTCTGCTAGGATTTCTGTCTGGGAGGAAGCTGTTCCTCCAGTTCTCGTCCTGATTCCAGGTAAGTTACTCTCACCCCAAATGTCCTAGGTTCCTTTCAAGCTGCTGCCCCAGTGCTGGAGCTCACAGAATCCAAGAAAGAAGAGACTCATGTCTGGGTCAGCAGGCTGAGGGAAAGAAAGGACCCTGTTGTGTATCAAGAGATCAGTGACCCAGAGGATGATGACTAACTTTGTAAGTGGCCTTTCCTT
>NW_006283160.1:9666-12314 GCF_000327345.1 Myotis davidii
GAGTGCTCAGGGTCCTGCAGGTCAGGATGAAGGGTGAGGTATTAACGGATCAGGCAATGGGAGCTCACTGCCACTTATTTCCTTTCTCTCTCCTTGTCTCCACCTCAGAGATGTGACAAGTGCCCATGAAAAGAAGCAGAGCCTGGTGGCCCTTCCTGAACATGGGCACGACTGTGAAGTATTGGCCATCATGGGCATAACTGTGAACTATTGGCCATCATGCGTACAGTGAAAAGTTCAGCACTATCTTAACATGTTAATATGTTACAAATGTTCTGTTAGATGTTAGTTTTATAAAGTACTAGAGGCCTGGTGCACGAAATTCATGCATGGGGGCAGGGGTGTCCCGCAGACTGGCCTGCTCTTCCCTAAGGGCATCTTGTGTCAGCCATCTTGTGGTGGCTATCTTGTGACAACATCACGCGAGGGCGTGAAGCCACCTAGGCTTTTATTATATAAGATAGTGATACCTATACCTAATGCATGTTTCTGTTGGTGTATCCATGCACTTATACCGGAAAACAGCACTGTCAGGTGTCTGTGCACAGAAGAGCACTTCCCTCTCCCTTCCCAGATGTGAATGCTGAGGGCGGTTCTGGGGGTTCATTACACCTATTTCTCTGCATTTAGAAACACATGAGGTGACACTAAGAGCATCTTCCACCTGCTCTTCTCCACTAACATGTTCCTTTTATTCTGTTCCCTGTTCAGCAGTTGCTCCATGTTGCAACCCCCTATTTTTCATTTACCCTGCATCAGTCACTGTCAGTTAATAAACAGAAGTTTTTTCTCAGTTGGTTGCTCCTCTCCTTCTTGTGCACAAACCCTGTGCACATGTGTGAGTGATTCATTTGTACACATAAATAGAAGCGGAATTGCTGCATCAAAGGTTTCATTCATTCAACACTCGGGGCCCTGTACTGGGTACTGAACACTGTCCCTGGTGCTGAGCAGACATAGGGAACAAGACAGAAATGCCTTTGCCCACTTGAGCTTGACCTTCTGTTGAGGGATATTTCTGGGTTTTACGTGATGGACTCTGTAAACACAATCAAGAGTCAGACTTCTGCAGGTGGTTAGATGCCTTGCCTTTACTCTCTCTAAGATCTCAGGCTCAGGGGCTGGGGTAGTCTATTGTGGAGAGTGTGGGATGAGACAGAGGTGCTTTGGACTCTGTCCCAGAACTCATGGGAGAAGGTGTGGAATCATTTTTCCCTGACTGGGAACCTCCAGAGCACAGCTTACAGAGAGGGAGAGGCAGTGTTCTGGTGATAGTGTGGGCAGGGGAGGACACAGATGCACAGGGTGTGTGGGAGAGGGCCTGGCATACAGGCAAGGAAGACCCAGGTACCAGTGTGTGCTGTCACAGCCATTGAAAGGAGAGGGTGTCAGGGAGGACGGTGTGAGGGGTCAGAATAACCAGGGCTGAGGGCCCCCAAAACTGGCTCAGCAGTGAGAAAGGGGTCCTACCTGGGTCAGTGAGGATGCTGCTCCACCTCTGCCTCAGCAGAAACACATTCTCTCTTCCCCTAATATAGCACTGCATTCCTCAAATTCAATATTCTGCTAATGCAGTTTGAGTACATGATTGTCCATGTGAAAAGAGAAGAGAACCCCCAGAATAAATCCTGAAAGATTTCATTTTTCTTCCTCCCTGGGGAGGATGGTACACACTGACTGGGTGGCTCTTCTGAGCTTTCTCCACCAAGACCCACAATACACAACACATTTTTTAGTGACTCTAAGCCAAGTGCTCCACAAAAACATACCCTTGGCACATGCAACACAGCCTGGTATTTTCTATTCTGTTCTGTGATGTGCTATGTTATTCCATTGTAATTCATTAAATACATGAAACTCTGCTCAGATGACGTACAACATTCTTTTGGCCTGTTTATGAGTCACAACCTGCAACTGGGAAAGCCCTTCTACATGGTCCCTGTGTGTGCTACCAGGTGACTCCCTGCTGTGAGTCCTGTAGAGAAGATGAAAGGATGCTTTCTCAGGCCTGGGTCTCCTGGCAGGTAAAGATTATCTGTGGACCTAGGACAAACCTAGAACAGATAATTGTCCCAGACTGGACAGAGCGATGTTCAGGTTTCTCAGAAACCTGTTGGTCTTGCTGGAGGGAGCTCCAGGTCTGGCTTCCCAGTGTGGGAGCCCAACATGGCACCTTGTGGTTCCAGTTGTCTGTGTCTGGAGCAGGCTCTGGGTGGTTACTCTGTTCACGTGAGTGTATAGCAACTTATTGGTCCCACCAGAATGACCTCCAACAGGATGATCTGGAAGCAGTGCAGCAGCCTTACAGGTGAGTCCGAGCACATGCCTAAATCTCCCACCACTACTGTTGACTTGAAGAGGACATAACCAATGGTCCTTGCAAGCACCCTTGATCACAGAGAGTTCCCTCAAATCCCAGAGAGCTCTCCAGGTTTCACAGACTTCTCTATATGGTCTCTCGCTTGTTTTATAGAGGCTGTTCTAGTGCACAAATTTATCTTGCAGGAGGAAATGCTCTAAATGGAGGGATATATTTGGTTTCCTTGTGAGAGGCAGCAAGGTCGGCATCTTCCTAAGCCACCTTGCTGGAACACCAGTTGTACAAGACAGTTTTTAAGAATACTATATCATCAGAAAGATTACAAGGT
>NW_006283160.1:12436-19302 GCF_000327345.1 Myotis davidii
AGTGCAAACATGTGACACCCTTCAAAAGAAAGGAAGAATGACTGTGAGGGCTGAGCTGTAAACCCACAGGGCAGAGCCTCAAGTTCCAGAACTTTATTCCAAGGCCTTGAAACCTAATAAAACCTTCCCTGCTATATTTTTTTAAATATATTTTTATTTACTTCAGAGGGGAAGGGAGAGGGAGAGGGAGATAGAAACATCAATGATGAGGGAGAATCATTGGTAGACTGCCCCCTGCACACCCCACACTGGAGACTGAGCCCACAGCCTATGCATGTGCCCTGACCAGGAATCAAACCATTACCTCCTTTTTCATAGATTGATGCTCAACCACTGAGCCACACCAGGTAGGCTTTTCTTTTTATTTAATTCTCACCGAAGGATGTGTTTTTATTGATTTTATTGGTATTTTTTTAGAGAGAGGGAGAGAGAAGCATTGATCGGTTGCCTCCCATATACTCCCTGACCATGGATACAACCCGAATCCTAGATATGTGCCCGACTGCAAATTGGACCCACAAGCTTTTGGTGTATGGGATGATGCTCCAACCAATGGAGCTACCAGGAAGGTACATAGACACCCTCCCAGGACCAAACTGGAATTACAACACAAAAACAAAAAACCCACCCTGAATAATCAATTGAAGACTAGCTGGAGAGAACCTCATATAACCAAGGACAGAAACTGGAGACTGCATAGAAACTGGAAGAAACAGTGGAGACTGGAAAGGGCTGGCTGATCTCCCACAGATAGCAGCTGAAGGTCTGGAGAGATATCTCAGCTGTGGGAGTTACCACTGAGACCTCTGGAGTCTAAACTCCAATCTGGGCCCCCAACGGGGAGCACCAAAACTGAGAAAGGTACCCACATAACATCTGGCTGTGAAAAACAGCAGGGTTGCTGTCTGCCAGGACTCTGGGATTAGAGCTCAGAAGGCAGACACCCTGGTTTCCTGTGCTGAGTCATTCCCTCAAGGTTCAGAGGACATATTTGTCAGGCAGACCTTTGCTAGCCAGGCGGTAACTGTAGAAAGACAGTTACCCCACCCTATTGGGAAACCCCTTGCCCCACCTGTGGCATTTCTGAGGCCCATCAAGAGACTGAGAATAACAATTAGCCTCCAGACAGAAGCAATTTCCCCACCCTGGTGGAAAACCCTATGCTCCACTTGTGGATGATTGCTTTAGGCTACTCAAGACTGAATCCAATCAGTCTGCAGGCAAAGGTGGGTCTCTTGAGGCACTGAGTCTTTGCCTCAAGGTTAGTCAGAAACAGGGTTTGACACTGTCCTGCACTAGAGATTGGGAGGCATGGCAGTTCTACCTAATACATATTCACAAACCCAAACAGGCAGCCAAAATGGGAAGACAAAAATAACAAACAAAAACAAACAAAAGGACAAGAGGATTCTCCAGAGGAGCTAAATGAAATGGAGATAAGAAATTTTTTTATCAGACATAGAGTTCATAATAATGATGGCAAAGATGATCAACTCCATGAGAAAAGATACAACTATGAAGAATGAAATAGCACTAATAAAAAGAAAAAAGAAATAGCACTAATAAAGAACACAATGGAAGGAATACACAGCAGATTAGGTGAAGCCAAGGATCATATTAGTGAATTAGAAGATAGGGTAGAAAAATCATGCAATCAGAGAATCAAAAAGAAAAAACAAGTAAAAAACTAGACGACAGTTTAAGGGAGCCGTGGAACAAAATGAAACATAAAAATCCTATTTAATAAAGAGGGAATGTGCTAATTGACCCTCACACTGTAGCAAATATGGTGGTGCCCACAGCCAATAAGGGGGGGAATATGCTAATTGACTGTCACGCCCTCAAAAATTGCAGAGCCCAGAGCCATAAGATGGCGACACCCTGTCCCCTCAGCCCTGCCGCGCGCCTGCCTCTGGAGTCCCCCAGTCCCCTCAGCCCCCCAGCTGCCCAAGGCCAGCCCAAGGTGCAGGCAAGCCTCGGATGGTGGCTGCCCAGCCACCCAGGGCCACCCGAGGCTCAGGTAACCAGGGCTGGCCGAGTCTTGCACTGCTGGTAGTGGCAGCAGCAGAGGTGTGATGGGACATAACCTTCCTCTGATCACCGGGTCGCCTCCCACTTCTGAGGGCTCCTGGACTGTGAGAGGGGGCAGGCTGGGATGAGGGACCCCCTCTCCAGTGCATGAATTTTCATTCACTGGGCCTCTAGTATTCACATAATAGGTGTGACAGAGGGGATGAAAGTGAGCAAGGGATGGAGAACATGTTTGAAGAAGTAATTGCAGAAAACCTCCCTAACCTGGTGAAGGAAAAAGTCACACAAGTTTAGGAGGCACAGGGAGTCCCAAGCAAGAAGAACCCAAACAGGCCATGCCCAGACACATCACAACTAAAATGATAAAAATTAAAGACAGAGAATCTTAAAGCAGCATGAGAAAAACCATTTGTTACCTACAAAGGAGCTCCCATAAGGCTGTCAGCTGATTCCTCAGCAGACACTTTGCAGGGGGGTAGGGACAAACTAAAAGGGGGCAGGGCAGAAAAAGGGGTACATATGTAATACATTAAAAAATAAAAATGGAGCCCTGATTGGTTTGGCTCAGTGGATAGAGTGTCAGCCTGCGGACTCAAGGGTCCCAGGTTCAATTCTGGTCAAGGGCATGTACCTTGGTTGCGGGTACATCCCCAGTAGGGGGTGTGCAAGTGGCAGCTGATAAATGTTTCTCATCGATATTTCTAATTCTCTATCCCTCTCCCTTCTTCTCTGTAAAAAATCAATAAAATATATTTAAAAATAAAATAAAATAAAAATGGAGCAGGAGGAGGTTCTTTCACTAAGACCATCAAAAATGAGAGAGTTGAATGGACAGGACATAAGGGCATCATAAATTATCACAATATTTGAGAGGGGGAAAAAACCCTCTCCTTCCTATACCTATAAGAATCCTGGGGTTGATAAGGAAGGAGTAGTGGTCTATGACAGGGGAGTCAACCCTTCTCCCAGGTCACAAATAGCACCTGAATCAAACCTCCATGTTTTTGCTCCAGATCCTGCCTCTGAAGTTTGGCTTTCATAGCCTTGATCAGCCAAACCCACTTGTTCTGTTACAATGGAAAGGAGCAGAGAAGGTAGCCACCTCCTACACTCCATTTATTAAAATAAAACAACAGCTTTAGCAGGAAGGTGCAGTTGGTTGGAGGGTTGTCCCAACACGCAAAATGGTAGCAAGTCTGATCTTCAGTCCCGGCACATAGAGACAGACACATCTCTTTCTCTCTCTCTCTCTCTCTCTCTCTCTTACTTTTGAAAAATCAATAAGCATATCCTCTGGTGAAATAAAAAAAACAGATTTTTAAAAATTGTTCTTTATTAAAATAAAATAGATTTAAATACATCTCACTAAAAACGAATCAGGCCGTAACCGGTTTGGCTCAGTGGATAGTAATACTATTAACCATAAAGATTTTTTTAAAACCTAAACAACAGCACTAGCCCAATGGTTCAGTTGGTTGAAGGGTTGTTCTGTACATGCATAAGGGTTGCAGGCCTGATCTCTGGTCCAGCGGACACAGTGGGACACCGCTTGATGTTTCTCCCTCACATTGAAGTTTCCCTATCCCCCTCCCTCCTATCACTCTCTCAATCTCCTTTCCTGTTTCTATGAAAAATCAATCAATAAATCTTCGGGTGAGGTATTTTAAAACAACACGTATTTTAAATTTTTTATTACAAAAGTAAAATTAAATACATCTCATTAAAAGCGAATCAGCTTACACATAGCAGAGAGTAGGATTCAGGGTCCGATCTGATCACGCGCATGCGCACTGACGGAACCCCAATTGGCCAACTGCGGCTGCGCTGGGCCGGGCCACCCTCCAGGCGGGAAAGTCCTCGTGGTTCTCTCCAGCCATCTTGAAAGACGCTCCCGGCTCCATCGCCCGGCCTGACTGACCTCTCCTCTCCAGCCCCAGCGACCACTGCCTCATCCTGACCCCAAGCGCCAGGTCAAGTTCCCCCACCGGTAAGGGGAGGCCAGGGTCCCCGGCCATTGAGCTGCCGTGTCCTCCTCAGGGCCCGAGCCGCACAACCGCTCACTCGGAGCTGCCTTCTCCCTCAGGGTGGGCCCTGGACACATGAGGGGGAGGGGGCCACGGAGAAACGCGGGGGGCCTCCGCCGCTGGCCCCAGCGGTCCGTCCCTGCTGCGCCCCCAATAACACCCAGGATCCTAGGGCTGAGGGTGCCGGCACGTAAAGCCTTTCGGCAGATTCCTCCCGGCCGCGACGAAACCGAAACTGCCCTCGTCCGCGAGCCGCCATGACTGCTCCCCTCGGGAGCCGGACCTCCGCAGCCTGAGAGACCGACCCCCGTTAGACACACGCCCCCGGGCCCTCACCAGACACCGGGCCGCGCCACGAGGCCTCCTTTCTTGCCTCCTAGCGATGAGGCGACAGTTGTTTCCTGTCCTTCCTTTGTTCTCACCTTATAACTGTTTAAATTACCATCACACGCAGCATCCTTTGCCCTGGTAGCAGGGACACGGTGCAGGGCCCCATATTTCCAGCGCGCGCACCCCACCCACAGCGTCCACACATTATTCCCTGTGTTCCCTGTGCTGTGCTTCACCTCCCCGTGGCGGCTTTGCAGCACCCGCCCGCGCTGCTCACTCCTTCACCGCCTGCTCCCCTCCCCGTCCCCACCCTCCCCTGCCTTCCCTCTGAGGTTTGAGGGTCTGATCGAGGCTTCTATGACTCTGGGTCTGCTTTTGGTCATCCGTTTATGGTGGGCTTCATATTCCACAAATGAGTGAGATCCTGTGATACTTATCTTTCTCTGCCTGGCTTACTTCACTTGGCAAAATGCTCTCCAGGTCCATCCATGCTGTGGCAAATGGTAGGAGTTCCTTTTCTGACTGGTGGGAGATGGTACCGCATTGTTGTTTTGATTTGCATCTCTTGGATGATTAGTGACTTTAAGCATGTTTTCCTATGTCTTTTGGCGTTTCTTCTGTCTTCTTTCTAAAAGTATCTATTTAGGTCTGTTGCCCTTTTTTTTCTTTCTTTTTTCTTTTTTGTTTTTTTGTTTTTGTTTGTTTTAATGCTTAATGTATTACAAAGAGTATTACATATGTCTCCTTGTTGCCCATTTTTTGATTGGGTTGTTTATCTTTCTTTTGTTAATTTCATGAGCTCCCTGTAAATGTTGGAGATAAAGCCCTTATTGATGAATACATTTGCAAATATGTTCTCCCATGCAGTGGCCTTTCTTGTTGTTTTGTTGATGGTTTCTTTTGCTGTGCAGAAGCTTTTTATTTTGATGTAGTCCCATTTGTTTATTTTCTCTTTAGTTTCCATTGCCTTAGGACAGTGGTTCTCAACCTTCTGGCCTTTTAAATACAGTTCTTCATGTTGTGACCCAACCATAAAATTATTTTCGTTGCTACTTCATAACTGTAATGTTGCTACTGATATGAATCATAATGTAAATATCTGATATGCAGGATGGTCTTAGGCAACCCTTGTGAAAGGGTTGTTCGACCGCCAAAAGGGTTGTGACACACGGGTTGAGAACCACTGCCCTTGGAGCTGTATCGGTGAAGGAATTGCTTTGGCATATGTCTGAGATTTTGCTACCTTTGGATTCCTCTAGTATTTTTATTGTTTCCCATCTTACACTTAAGTCCTTTATCCATTTTGAGTTTATTTTTGTATATGATGTAAGTTGGTGGTCTATTTTCATTTTTTTGCATGTATCTGTCCAATTTTCCCAACACCATGTATTGAAGAGGCTGTCTTGACTCCATTGTATATTCTTGCCTCCTTTGTCAAATATTAGTGGAGCATATTGGTTCGGGTCTGTTTCTGGGTTCTCTATTCTATTCCATTGATCTATATGTCTGTTTTTGTGCCAGTACCAGGCAGTTTTGAGAACAGTGGCTTTGTATTACAGCTTGATATCTGGTATTGAGATCCATCCTACTTTGTTCTTCTTTCTCAGGATTGCAGCTGCTAGGAAGCAAAACACACCCTCAGTAACACAGAACCCTCAGCTGCTGGTTACACAGCAGGAGCTTCATAACATTTTTCAGGAAACACATTCCAGACAAACGACGGATCTGCAGCAGTACCCAAGCCCCTCAAGGCGCTTGGCTCCTGGGATCAGGCCCACAGGAAACCTGTCCTCCCCACCAGTTCCTCTCCCAGAGACCTCGGCCCTCTCCTCCACTGACCACCCCTGTCCTCCCTCAGGGACAAAGAACACAGGACGGAGAACAGAGAATATATTTTTTATTGCTGACACTCTTGCAGATCCCTATCTCCTCCCCGCCCCCACCCAATACCCCAACTTTCAGCACATTGTTTTTTTGTGTCTATGGCTATGCATTTATGCATATTTGTTCTTTAGCTAATCTTTTTCAGTTCCCTCCATCCTTGTCGCCTCTGAGTTTTGTCAGTGTGTTCCATGTATCCATGCCTCTGGTCCTATTTTGTTCATCAATTTAGTCTGTTTATTAGATTCCACATATAAGTGAGATCATGATATTTGCCTTTCTCTGACTCTTATTTTACTTACCTTAATCTCCAGGTTCACAAAGGATAAGAGCTCCTTTTTTACACCTGCATAGTGTTCCACTGTGTAAATGTACCACAGCTTTTTTATCCACTCATCATCTGATGGGCACTTGGGCTGCTTCCAGATCTTGGCTATTGTAACTAATGGTGATATGAACACAGGGGTGCAAATATTCTTTCTGATTGATGTTTCTGGATTCATAGGATATATTCTGAGAAGTTGGATCACTGGGTCAAAAGGCAGTTTCATTTTTAATTTTTTGAAGAAACTCCATACTGTTTTCCATAGTGGGGACATC
>NW_006283160.1:19380-22005 GCF_000327345.1 Myotis davidii
TTCTCCACATCCTCACCAGCACTTGTTTGGTGTGTTACTGATGGTAGCCATTCCGGCAGGAGTGTGGTGATAGCTCATTGTAGCAAAAGCAGAATTTTAATTCCTGGTGACACTGAGTTTAACCCTGCCTCAGGGCTTCATCCCCACAGCCCCTTTGGCAGAGTGACCCCAGAGACTCACTTGTATCCCTTCAAGGTCACTGCACTCCCAGAGGCATGAACAGAGACAGCTCCTTGGATAACAACCCCATGGAGGGCTCCCAGGATTAGAAGAGAAATGCAAGGTGAGGAGCCTGGGGGGTCTCAAGAAGAGACTGGGGCACAGGACAGGGTGACCACATGTCTGAGATCATGAAGTCAGAGGCAGTGAGGACAGGGAGCAGGGTGTCATCCGGGGGAGATCCAAGTCTCAGGAGCTTCCCACCCTCACTCAGAACTTGCCTAGCATCCCTGAAGGAAACAGGGCCTGTGACCTTGGCTGCACATGGTGACTCACGGTCCATTCTGGAAGGTGAGAGGAGAGCCCACCAGCAGCATGAAGCACCTGCTGCAAGCAGGGGAGAGGCTGAGCCATGTTTCCCTTGTTCTGTCAGTTCACTGTGACATCAACCAGGAGGAACTGTTAGCTCCAGTGTACAGGTCCAACACAGGTTCTGCAGCACAGGAAGAGGGCAGGCCAAAGGGCAAACATGTTTACCTGAGCAGCTGCAGGGATTCATTTATTTCTTCTTTTCCTAGAATTTCAAGGATGCTCACAAATTCTTGTCTGAGGAAGAGTGGACAAAACTGGGAAATTTAGGCCAAAGAATCTGTGTGTACATGAAGGAAGCCTATGCGGTCCTGATTGAGCAAGGTAACAGGAACTTCTTCTGGGTTTAGACAGTCCTGGGAACACAAGACCATTCCTCTTTCTCTTTATTTTTTAAAATATAATTTTATTGATTTCTGAGAGGATGGGAGGTGGGTAAAGAGACAGAAGCATCAGTGAGGGAGAATCACTGATCAGCTGCCTCCAGCACGCCCCACACTAGGGCTTGAGCCCACAATCCTGGCCATGCACCCAGACCAGGAATCAAACTGTGACTTCCTGGTTCATAGGTCAATGCTCAACCACTGAGTCATGCTGGCTGGGTCCTCTTGCCCTTTACATGGCTTCTTAGGCACAGAAATTTTTACCCCAATTCATTTGTGAGGGGAGAATTCCCTGGGCAGCTTCAGAACCTTCTGCTCTATTGGATCCTGAACACGGCCCAGGGCCAGGAGTGGCTACAGAGATGCTCAGATCTGGACCCTGCACTTTTCACTCCCACTGGCCCTTGTTCCCCCACCTCCTGACCTTCCCTGTCCCTGCTGCCTCCCTTCATCCACCCTCCTCTCAGGTTGTCTCTTAAGCTTCTATTTTGCTTCTCCTAAGTCTCATCAACACCGTCCCAGGTTCCATGCATCCAAATAATCAGACCACAGAAGCTGGTAAACATGATTCTGATGAAGCTCAGGACCCCAGGAATCATGGTTAGTAACAGGAAGGGCCTGGAAATTGTTCCTGAAGACCAACTTCTTTGAGGTCCAGCTGCTCAGAAAAGATTCTCAAGGGGTCCTTTTTTGCCACTTTAAGCCATTTTATTTTACTTATAATTTATTTTATTGTTGAGAGTATTATAGATGTCCCCCATTTCATCCCCTTTGCCTCCCTCCACCCCTCTCCCACCATCACAGGCCTTCACCTGTCTGTTTTCTGTGTGCATGATCTATGGCTGATTTGTACTTCTACGTCACTTTATCTTTTTCACCCATCCCCGGAAACACCCTCCCATCTGGGAACTGTCAAAATGTTCTCTGTATCTATGAGTCTGTTTCTGTTCTTGTTCATTCAGTTTTATTTTTAGATTCAATTGTTGATAGATATGTATTTATTACCATTTTATTGTTCATAATTGTTATCTTTCCTCCTCCTCTTCCTCCTCCTCCTCCTCCTCCTCCTCCTCCTCCTCTTCCTCCTCCTCGTCCTCTTCCCTCCCCCGCCCTCCGCTGCCTCCTCCTCGTCCTCTTCCTCCTTCTGACCCATTAAAATTTCACGTCCTACTGGTTTGGTGGTGATGAAATCCTTTAGCTTTTTCTTGACTGTGAAGCTCTTTATCTGACCTTTAATTCTAAATGATAGCTTTGCTAGGTACAATAAACTTTGTTACAGGTTATAGGTCCTTGCTTTTCGTCACTTTGAATATTACTTATCAGTCCTTTCTGGCCTGCAAAGTTTCTGTTGACAGTAGTATGGGACTTTCCTTGTAGGTAAGTAACTGCTTTTCTCTATGTGAGCTGCATGCACTGTTCTTTTGGGTTTTTTGTTTGTTTGTCTTTGCTTTTATTGTTTAAAGTATTACAAATAGCAATACATATGTCTCCTGGTATTGGCACAAGAACAGACATATAGACCAGTGGTTTTTCTCTTGCCTCTTCCCTCCCTCCCCTACCTTCCCATTGTAGTTTGACAGTGTTCGATACTTCCTTCTCTCTGTATCTATTTTTGTTCATCAGTTTATGATGTTCATTATGTTCCACAAGTGAGTGAGATCATGTGATATTTATCTTTCTCTGACTGGCTTATTTTGCTTAGCATATTTTTTAT
>NW_006283160.1:22967-26310 GCF_000327345.1 Myotis davidii
CTATAGGTAAAGATATTGTTATGACAGATGTCTGCTATTTTGCTGCCTATGGCTTCTTCTAAGATGTTTATGGTTTCCCATCTTATGTTTAAGTCCTTTATCCATTTTGAGGGGGTTTTTTGTGTGTGTGTGTATGGTGTAAGTTAGTCGTCTAGTTTCATTTTTTTGCAAGTACCTGTCCAGTTCTCCCACCACCGTTTATTGAAAAGACTGTCTTGACTCCATTGTATATTTTTGCCTCCTTTGTCAAATATTAATTGAGCATAATTCTTGTGTTTATTTCTGCGTTCCCTGTTCTGTTCCACTGATCTATATGTCTGTTCTTGTGCCAGTACCAGGCAGCTTTGAGAACAGTAGCTTTGTAGATAGCTTTATATCTGGTATTGTGATACCTCCAACATTGTTTTTCTTTCTCAAGATTGATGAAGCTATTCGGGGTCTTTTTTTATTCCAAGTGAATTTTTGGAGAGTTTGTTCTAGGTCTTTGAAGTGTGCATTGGTATTTTAATGGGGATTGCAGTGAATTTATAGATTGCTTTGGATAGTATGCACAGTTTAATGATTTTGATTCTACAAACCCATGAACATGACATATTCTTTCATTTGTTCATGTCTTGTCTATCTCTTTTTTCAGTGTCCTGAAATTTTCCACATATAAGTCTTTTACCTCCTTAGTTAAGTTTATTCCTAGGTATCTTAATTTTTTTGGTGTGATTGTAAATGGGATTGCTTTTTTAGTCTCTCTTTCTGTAAGTGCACTATTGGTGTAAAGAAATGCCATAGATTTCTTGGTATTAATTTTGTATCCTGCTACATTGCCGGATTCATTTATTAAGACTACATCTTGTAATTCCTCTCTTTACACAATAGGCACACATATACAGCACGTATGTCAATATAATATTTATCAACACAGCATAAACATTTAAGCAGCAGACACATTTCACATGATAGAGGCTCTATGCATATGGGCTGTCCCATCAAAAAGCAAACATTAGAATGCCATTTCAGTAGTTACAGTGCTGACATGATCAATAAGGTTAATTTGTTTTATACCCATCATATATTTTCATAAGTCATCCATAGGAATGAAGTAAAGGACAAAGACTTTTTTAAATAAAAAGTGATATACCAACCTCAAAAATGACATACTAACCAGACATAGGCATTCAAAAGCTAGGCTGAACAGAACTGGCCTTGATGTACATGCAGTAAGTTTGTTTTCAGAATATAAAATTAAATGGTAATGTCAGCAGTATTACTACTGTTTCTATACTTATGATTAATTACTAGCAATACAACTCCCAGAAGGAAGGAGATGGATCAGTGGTGATATAAGCAATTCCCAAAAATGGATTTTTTCCTCCCATCCATGAAATAGTGCTTAAGATCATCCGTTTTCGTCCATCAAAAGAATGTACAGAGTAATTGTATTTGATATTCAAAAAGTAGTCTCCAGCTAGTAACGTTGGATGTAAATCACTTTTCTGCTCTATAATACGATATAACTTACGAAAAGTAGGCAATACTGCAGTATGCATCCAAACAATAAAATCTTCATTTATGAACCCATTATTATCTTGGTCAGAATCCAGCAAGTATATTGGGTTAACCCAGTTTACTGGCTTTGTTGTATCTTTGAATCGTTCTTCTAGGGGGCCTTCTCCAGGGGGATTTCTAAATTTCACATTTTTATCTGTCCACCAAGCAATACCTTTCTTTTTCAAAGGAATTGCTGTTGAAAATGATCCACTGACAGCCAGAAACAATTCTAATGTATCATTAAACATGCTGTTGGCAATAGCTCCACAAGGAGCAATTGGTTTGTCTTCATTTTTTCGGTATGGCTCACATTCCTTACTGGGATTAAGTAAAGCAGTAGGATCTCCATTTAGTTGACTATCATCTCGAGATTTCACATAACGACGGTGGTTTTGATAGAAATTAGTCCATAATACATAAACACATTGCCCTCAAATGACTGTTCCAGTGTGAAGTTAATTGTACAAATACAGGTGTCACATTCCGGGACAAACATTTATTGCAGGGACTGGAAGTGTCTATTCCGATATAATCAGTCTCGATTTCGAGGATGTTCTTAAATGTGACGAAGATGTCTTTGCCAATTGGGATGAAGATGAGGTCAATGGTGATGAAGGTAGGGAGCACCATGCCAGCCATAAGGATGGGCTGCCAAGCTGGCAGGCGATGCTGTTTGAAGGCCGTGTTATCTGGCCTTCGGTTCTTCGCAGCGCCCCGGGGAGCGCACGGGGACCCGCCGTCCACCTCATCCTTCGAGTTATAGCTCATCGCCATGGACCCCCCAGCGTGACTCCGCCAGGCGCTGGTGTCACCATAACTGGTGCTGTTTCCGCTCAGGCGAATTCTTTTCCAGATGTCCAACGCCATTAATGCAGGTGCTTCCAGGGCTGTCGGTGCTCGGGCGCCATTTATTGTTGGTGCTCTTATCCCATTTCGGGCGTCCATTTATTGCTGGCGCTTCCAGGGTTCAGAAAGCCCCAGTTCGGGACACCATTTATGCCGGGGTGCATGTCCCAGCATCAAGAAGGGTTCAGGAATCTGGAAAAGGCTGCGCATAGATGACATAGGAATCCAGAGACTAATAATTTTGAAAAGCATTGAGATATAATTTTGAAAGGCCTTGGGGGCCAGAGGACCTTCAGCTAAAGGAACTGAAGAGTGCCTCCTTGTCTAGGCCCCTTGCTTTTATTAACACAAATTGTCCTAAGGCAAGGTGGAGCTCTTGTTCCTGTTCTTAGGGAAAATGGTTTTAGTTTTGTACATTGAGTATGATGTTGGCTGTTGGCCTGTCATATATGGATTTTATTATGTTGAGGTATGATCCTTCTACTCCCACCTTGCTGAGAGTTTTTATCAAGAAATGGTGTTGGATTTTGTCAGATGCTTTTTCTGCGTCAATGGATATGATTATATGGTTTTTATCTCTCAATTTGTTTATGTGGTGTAACACATTTATTGATTTGCAGATATTGTACCATCCTTGCATCCCCAGAATAAATCCCATTTGGTCATTGTATATGATCTTTCTAAGGAAATGCTAGATTCTATTTGCTAGAATTTTGTTGAGAATGTTGGCATCTATGTTCATGAGGGATATTGGCCTGTAACTCTCTTTGTATTGTCTTTATTTGGCTTTGGGATTAAGGTAATGCTGGCTTCATAGAATGAGCTTGGAAGTGTTCCATCCTCTTGAATTTTTTTGGTATAGTCTGAGGAAGATAGGTTTAGTTCTTCTTTGAATGTTTGATAAAACTCCTCTGTGAAGGCGTCTGGTCCAGGACTTTTGTTTGCTGGAAGCTTT
>NW_006283161.1:0-720 GCF_000327345.1 Myotis davidii
GAGGCTACCCAGCAGGAGCTCAGCTATGAAGCAGTATGAGTTGCCCTGAGGCCTTGGGCCAGCTTCAGTTTGTTAGGTAATTTTCAGATTGTAAAGGGCCAGGCCTTTCATATGCAAAAACCAGCGCACAGCTTGGGTGGGGTGGGGTCCAAGGGGATCAACAGGGCGGAGCAAGCAGCTATGGCTGCCCTCAGAGGCCCCACTTCTCAGTGTCCTGGCAATCGCTGCAAGCACCTCCGAGAGAAAGCTGCCTTCGAGTTCCGACCGATGCCAGCAGTCCAATTTCTCCCATATGAGTCTGGCTCCCCAGAGACTCACCAAGAACTGGAGTTCAGAGCTTGAGACTCCCTACCGATTGAAAAAGACAACCGTTTCCTCAGCCGCCAGCCCTCTCCGCGTACGCCTCCATACCTCTGTACTTTGCTTCCATACCGCACCTCCTCTGAGTCTCAGTATGCTTTTCTCTTTCCTTCTAGTTGTAGAATTTCCACTCAGCCAGCCTTCCTGTGGCTCTGGATGATGTCTGTTCCATCTTTTAGTTGTATTCTTGAAGTGGTTGTGCTTAGCAGCAATCTCCGATGTTTACCTATGCCGCCATCTTGGTTTTTCCTCCGAGAAACTAATTTTTTTCTCACTTAATTTTACCTTTTTATTTTTATTTATTATTTTCACTACTATTATTTTACCTTTTAAAAAAGTTTTATTTTATTTTTTCTTTAT
>NW_006283162.1:0-639 GCF_000327345.1 Myotis davidii
TCTCTGTTGCAGCCTGTAAGATTCTCTCTTTGTTCTAAACATATGCCATGGTAATTTTCTTCCCCACCTCAGAGAAGTTTTCTGATATTATTTCTCCGAATAGGTTTTCTAATCGTTGTTCCTCTTTCTATTTTTCTGGCACCCCTATTATTCATATGATGTTTCGTTTCATGTTGTCCCAAAACTCCGTTAGACTCTCCTCCTGATTTTTAACTTTTTTCTCCAATTGAAGTACAGTTTGGGTGTGTTTTGCTTCTTTGTCTTCTAATTCACTAATTCGGTCCTCCACTTCTCTTAATCTACTGTTGATACTTTCAATGTTTTTTTTTTTTAATTGCAGCTATATCGCTCTTCATTTCTTCTTGGGTCTTACATAAGTTATTGATTTTTTTCATCTGTTTGTTCTTGCTTCTTGCATAAGTTGTTGATTTCTTCCTCCATCCGGTTTATGCACTCTAGGACCCTTACTTTGAATTCTTTTTCTGTCATGTGGCATGCCTCTGTATCACTCAGCTGCTTTGCTGACGAGTCCTTTTCTTTCCTTTGCGGGTTTCTTTGTCTACCCATGTTTGATCTCACCAACATATCTAGAGGTTGAGTCATTCAGTGACTGCTCCCTGGGTGGCAGTGGCTCACCAG
>NW_006283162.1:733-1756 GCF_000327345.1 Myotis davidii
TTATTCATCCATTTCTTCTTGCTTCTTGCATAAGTTGTTGATTTTTTCCTCCACCTGGTTTATGCAGTCTAGGACCCTTATTCTGAATTCTTTTTCTGTCATGTTGCATGCCTCTGTATCACTTAGCTGCTTTTCTGGCAAGTCCTCCTTTTCTTTCCTTTGGGGGTTTCTTTGTCTACTCATGTTTGATCTCACCGAAATATCTAGATGTTGAGTTGTTCAGTGGCTGCTCCCTGGGTGGCAGTGCCTCTTGGGCTGTGGTTGCTCCCCCAGCAGTTGTGGTAGCAGCTGCTCCTCAGTTGGCAGCAGCTCCTCTGGTGGGTTCTATTCACAGCTGTGGTGACTCTTCTGGCTGCTTGGTGGAGGCTTCACATACAGCTGCTGTTCCTCAGACAGAGGGTGTGGTGATCAAGAGGCTGCTGTTGCTTGGAACTGCTACATTGATTTAAAGGCACAAAATACAACACAACAAGGCAAAACGTACGAGGCACTGAACACAAATGTATTCACGATATTAATAACCCCAAATAAAGGTGACCACCTGAGTTAAGAGAGTTAGAGGATAAGGAAGAAAGGAGAGAAAAAGATAAAAGGGAAAAAAGCAAAGAAAGAAAAAAAAAAGAAATAAAAGTAGTCCAAAATGAAATTGGGGAAAAAGGAGGGGAAAAAAAGAAAAAAAAAGAGCCAAACGAGAAAATGAAGTAGAAGAGGGGAAGAGACTATTTATATGAGGAGAAAACTCTGATAGAACCGCCACTAATCCAAACAAAATCCAGCAACAGATCCTTGGAGATGAATGCAAACTACAAACAACCTATAATATCAAGTGAGGCAAGGGAAAACAGAAGCACAAAAATAACTGGTGGGTGGGGGGGAAACCAGTAGAAAAAAAAAAAAAACGCAAGAAAAACAATATACTCAACATTCAAGCAAACAGCAACAAAACAATAGAAAGATAAAAGAAAAAAATTTGGATAATGAAGAAAGATAAGGGAGAGGTGTATAAGGATTTAGAGCAGTGGT
>NW_006283162.1:1941-3652 GCF_000327345.1 Myotis davidii
CTGTCCCTCCGTGTTGTAAACCACCGTCCTGATTTTAACGCAGGCTGCATTTGTTTCCCAGACTGCCTTAATTTGTATTTACCTAAGAGTCAGTTTGTGGCTCAGCCTCTGGGTGGCAGTGTTTTTGGATTGGCCTCAAGGCTATAGGGCCTCTCTGTCCAGTAGCTTGGGTTTATCGTCTCTACTGCACTTAAAACTGGTTTGGGGAAGTCCACTGTCCAGAGCTGGTTCCTTAATCATTACCCTGTTCTGTGTTGTTGTTGGGACTGAAAGCCTCTCTGTAGGTCAGACCCTGTTAACTCCCAGGGAGTAATCAGATTATTTTAATCCTTCCTCCAGTTTAGGGCGGAATCTAGGTGTGGCTGTGCTCCTTGCCTGGGGGCTGGGGGGAGGAATTCTAACCTCCAGAGAGAATGGCTGCCCCTGTCCTGGGCTCAGGGGTGACTCAGCATTCAATTCACTGCCACCTCTCCTGGCCCCCCTTCTCTCCTCAGCCTCTCCCCAGATTCCACTCATCTGCACCTTCTCCCTCTCTCCAGCACAGGTGAGTGTCTGTATCCAAAATGTCCTATGAACAGGGTTCATGAAAACAAACAAAATGCCGGTCACGAAAATGGGGAAGCCTAAGTCTCTGTAGCTCCTCTCTTATTGGCACTGCATGGTCTGGTCAGCTCTTCAGGCTGCCATTTTTAGGCTCAGTCCTCCATAATTACAGAACCCAGAATTCAAATCTCCTCGCGCCAGCAGTCCCGCGGATTTCCTTTCCCCAGTCAGGGGCTGTGCCTGTCCCAAGAGATGTCTGCCACTCGATCTACCTCTGCCCCTCTGGGCTCAGAGGTCTGGCAAACTTTCCTGCCCAGATCCCTGTTTTTTTTGTTTGTTTGTTTTGTTTTTTACCTTTCCAGAGAAGCTCTGCCCTTCCCGGCTGCAAACAGTCTCACTAGTTGTGTAGTTTCACCAATTCGGGGTGGGTGTTATTAGTTTCAGCTGCTTACTCCATTTGCTCCAGGACAAGACCTGGGATGCATCTGCCTATACCACTGCCATCTTCATGGTCCTCCTATTTTTTTTAATCCTGGAGGATATTTTTCCATGGATTTTTTTAGAGAGTGTAAAAGAGGGAGAGGAAGGGAGGAGACAGAGAGACATCCATGTGAGACACGTTAATTGGTTGTTCCCACACATGCCCCAATCAGGGCCAGGGAACAAACCTGCAAACAACCAAGATATATGCTCTTGACTGGGAATTGAACCTCTGATCCATTGGTGGGTAGGCCGATGCTCTAACGATCTAGCAATACCTGCCAGGGTCCCCCATCACCCATTTTGCCCACAAGCTCCAACCTCCCTCCCCTCCTCTCTGGCAAGCACCAAAGTATCCTCTGTATCTATGAGTCTGATTTGTTTTGTTTTTTTTAGATTCCATATATGAGAGAAATCATGCAGCATTTTTCTTTTTGTCTGATTTATTTCACTTTACATTTCCCTCCAGGGACATCCATATTGTCACAAATGGCAAGATTTCGCTCTTACCTATGCCCTAGTGGTATTCTGTGTGTGTGTGTGGGTGTGTATATATATATATATATAAGCCTAACTAACCGAATGACTGAAAGACGAATGACCGGTCACTATGACATGCACTGGCCACCAGGGAGCAGATGCTCAACACAGGAGCTGCCCCCTAGTGGTCACTGTGCTCCCATCACAC
>NW_006283162.1:4415-54177 GCF_000327345.1 Myotis davidii
CTAAGCCAGCAGGTGGTCATCCCCCACGGGGCTCCAGACTGTGAGAGGGCACAGGCCGGGCTGAGGGACTCCCTCCCCCCTGAAGAGCAGAAATTTTGTGCACCGGGCCTCTAATATATATATTCATATTGTTATCCATTCATCCATTGATGCATTGATGGACAACGGTTCTTTTCTCCCCATATATTAGTTTTGTGAATAAACACAGAGGCACATAGTTCTTTTCATATTAGTGTTACTATTTTCTTTCGTTAAGGGCCTGGAAGTTGAATTGATGTATGAAATGGTAGCTCTAGTTTCTTTTTTTAGTAACTTCCATGCTGTTATCCATGTTGTTATTCAATTAACCAATTGCCATTTTCACCAACAGTGCAAAGGATTCACTTTTCTCCACATCCTCACCAACACAATTCTTTTCTTTCTTTTTTTATTTAGTTATTGGCCTGACTTCAGTTAATACAATTATATCGGTTTGAATTTACATTTCTATGATAAATGATCTTCATATTGCATTGTATGTCCACCACTTAAAGTCAAATATTTTATCAACATATATTTGACCACCTTACCCTTTACTATTCCCCATCCTCTTGCCTCTGGTAACCACCATACTGTTGTCTGTGTCTATAAGCTGTTGCTTGTTCATTTGTTGCCTTTGGTTTTATATATCCCAAACTAGAGGCCCGGTGCACAAAAATTTGTGAACTCGGGAGGGGAGGGTCCCTCAGCCCAGCCTGTGCCCTCTCGCAGTCTAGGACCCCTCGGAAGATGACCACCTGCTGGCTTAGGCCTGCTCCTCTGGCTGTCTGGCAGCCCTTGGGGGATGTCCACTTACCAGCGGGGAGCAGACCTAAGCTACAGTCAGACATCCTTAGCGCTGCTGAGGAGGCAGGAGAGGCGCCCACCACAACTGCTGTACTGGCAGCCATCAGCCTGGCTTGTGGCAGAGCAGAGCCTCCCCATGTGGGAGCATGCAGACCACCAGAGGGCAGCTCCTGCATTGAGTGTCTGCCCACTGGTGGTCAGTGTGTGTCATAGTGACCAGTCATTCCCAGTCCTTCTGCTGTTATGATCATTTGCATATTACCCTTTTACTACATAGGATAGAGGCATGATGCACAGGTGGGGGCTGGCTAATTTTCCCTGAAGGGTGTCCCGGATCAGGGTGGGGGTCCTGCTGGGGTGCCTGGCCAGTCTTGGTGAGGGGCTGAGGGCCGTTTTCAGGCTGGCCGGCAACTGAAGCTCCCAGCCTCTCCTTTTTTCTTTTTTTTTTTATTCTGGGATTTGTTTACCTTCTATAATTGAAACTTCATTGCCATCCTGCTTGCTGCAGCTCTGAGGCCATGGCCTACTGAAAGCAGGTATCTGGGGTTTGTTTAGCTTCTATAATTGAAACTTTGTTGTGGGAAAGCGATATAGGGTTGAGCCTTGGACTGACCTGCTGGCAAAGTCACAAACAAGTCCCAGCTTAGAGGGCTCAGTCCTCTAAGCATAATTAGACTTGACCTTATAACACTCCCCAGATCTTACCTGGGAAGCTAATTGGCTGAGGGAAGTGCAGGGAGTGTAAACATGATCAAAACAGGTGAAATTCACAAGAACTGTGTAACTATGTAAACCACTGCCGTGTTTACCTCGGACTATAAAAGGTCGGTGTGGCCTGAGCACGGGTGGAAGCCCTTCCTCTTGAGTTGGACTTACCTGCCTGGTCTCCCAATATTTCCAAATTATCTCTTGTCTTTTCTCTTTTATTTGTGTGTGGCTCCTTTTCCAGATACTGAACCCTGAACCACGCTGGACTTGGAGGGAAACATTTACGACACTTTGTTGCTTCCAGAGCTCAGAGCCAGGCTGCAGCAGGCGGGGAACCTTGGCTTCCTCCATCACTGGAGCAAGCAAGCCACCTGCTCGCTTCAGCTGAGTGGCTGCTGGTCGCCATCTTAGTTGGCAGTTAATTTGCATATTGCCCTGATTAGCCAATGGGAAGCATAGCAAAGGTACAGTAGTCAATTACCCTTTTTGTCTTTTATTAGATAGGATGAGTGAAATTATATGGTTCTTAGCTTTTGCTACTGTCTTATATTGCTTAATGTCATATTCTCAAGATCTATTCCTGTTGTTGCAAATAGCAATATTTCATCATTTCTTTTGGATATTTAGTTCACTGTATACATGCACCACACCACCTTTATCCAATCATCTATCCAAGGACACTCCCATTGTTTCCATGTCTTGGCCACCATGAATAATGCTTCAGTGAACATGGAACACCATGCATACATCTTCGAGGATAAATCTTTTCAATTTTTCAGGTTGATATCCCGAAGAGGATTTACTGAGTCATATGATAGCACTATTCTTTCTTTATTTATTTTTCTATTTTTCTTTCTGAGAAGCCTCCATATTGTTTTCCAAAGTGGCTGTACCAGTTTACATACCTACTAGTGGTGAATAAGGGTTTCTTTTTCTCCACAACCTCTCCAGCAGTTGTTATTACCTGTCTTGTTGATAATAGCAATTCTGACTGGTATGAGATGATATCTCATTGTGGTTTTGATTTGAATTTCCCTCATGATTGGTGATGTTGAACATTTCATCTGCGTGTGGCTATTTGTATGTGTTCATTGAAAAAAATTCTATACAGATCCTCTGCTTATCTCTTAATTGGATTGTTTGTTTTAGTTATTGAATTATATGAGTTTTTACATATTTTGAATATTAACCTTTTATCAGCTACGTGATTTACAAATATTTTCTTCCATTCAGTAGGTCGCTTTTTGTTTTCTGAAGCTTTTATTTTAATATAGTTCAATTTGGTATTTTTACTTTTGTTCTCCTAACCTTTGGAGTCTTATCCAAAAACACATTTCTGGGACAAATGTATTTTTCAATCCAATTTGAGTTAATTTTTGTATTCTGTGGGACTGTTTCATTCTTTTGCATGTGGCTGTTTCTACTTTTAGTGGGTCTGTTTCATTCTTTTGCATGTGGCTGTTTCACTTTTTTTCCAGCATCATTTATTGACAAGACCACCTTTATACCGTTGTGTATCCTTGTCTCTTTATCATAATTACTTGACCACATGTCTGTGGGTTAATTTCTGGGCTCTCTATTCTGTTCCATTGATCTATGTGTCTGCTTTTATATCAATACCATACTGTTTTGTTTGCTTTAGCTATTTATTATAGTTTGAACTCTGGGAGCATGATATATCTGGCTTTGTTCTCCTTTCTCAAAATTGCTTTGCCTGCTTCGGTTTTTTTGTGGGTCTATAGAAATTTTAGAATTATTCTAGTTTTGTAGAAAATGCTATAGCAATTTTGAAAGAGATTGCATTTAATGTATAGATTGATTTGGGTAATATAGACATTTTAAATATTAATTTTTCCAATCAATGAGCCTGGAATATCTTTTTATTTATTTGTGTCTGCAATTTCTTACATCAGTGTCTTATAGTTTTCAATGTACAGGTCTTTCACCACTTTGGTTAGATTTATTCATAGGTATTTTATTTTTTAATATAATTATAAATAGAATTGCCTTCTTAATGTCTTTCTGATTGTTAATTATTAGTGCATAAAAGCACAACATATTTTTATACTGATTTTAATTCATGCAACTTTACTGAATTATTTATTAGTTTTAACAAATTTTTTGGTGGAGTCCATAGGTTTCCTCTATAGAGTATGTTCTCTGCAAATAGTAATAGTGGTACTTCTTTTGCAACTTGAATGCCTTTTTTTGGTTTGTTTTCTTGCCTAAATCCAGTGACTAGGTCTTCCAATACTATGTTGAATAAAAGTGGTGGGAGCATCTTTGCCTTGTTCCTAATCTTAGAGGAAAAGCTTTCAACTTTTCACTATTGGGAAAGATGTTAGCTGTAGGCTTGTCATATGTGACATTTATTAGGTTGAGGTACATTCTCTCTGTACATATTATGTTAGAGTTTTTGTCATAATGGAGATTAACATTATACATTAGTTCAGAGTATACAAAGATTAATGATAGCAGCAGAAGAGGTATGATAACTGGTTACTCAACATTTCTTTTTTATTTTTGCCAATAACAATCTTTACCTTTTATCCCCCAGACTTTTCTATAGTTGTAAATTTACTTTCTTTATGTATTATATTTGTAATAATCATGTACACATAACAAAATTATTTTTTTAATTTATAATAACAGGGAAGCTACTTTTTCAAAAGTATTTTCATGCATAATATTCTGTCAAATATCATCATCTATTTATATTTAAGTTGTTCACTTATATCATAAAATCTAAAATGAACTTCACAAAATATTTAAAATGGATCACTACTTCAGTTTGATTTCTAGATGTAAAGTTATACAAAATATATGCAAAATTATAAAATGTGTATATTGTTAATTGCTTTCATACAGAAAAGAAAGTGAAGATGTGCCAGACCTGAAACCAACATAATATTGGGTTAGATCATAAATGTCTTACTTAGGAAATTTCTCTACTTTCCCAGTTTAATCTCTCTTTTTTTCCAGTTTTATCTTAATGATTCGTGTCATAAACTGATTATTTCAGCTTTGTACAATTATTATCTGTCCTCAAAACTTCCCTCATCTCAAAAACATTGGATTATTAATGAAGCAAAAAAGAAAAAAATGGCATTTATGATATATATTTTGTTTGCCAGTCTCTAATCCTCACAAGAAATCTGAAGAATTGTTATAGCTGTATTGATTATACAGAACATATAAATCATGGTCAATGAGATTAAACCTGTTGTTCAAAATATCAACATTGATGGCAAATGTCAGAGCTTGTGTTTCTATCCAGGTACACATGAACTTCCTTTATCTTTTCTCAGGCACAGAAAAAAAACGAAAATCCATAATGTGGTGAATAGGAACTGGAGTGTCCGCATCATGCTAGAACACTTAGAGTATAACCCTCTCACTGAAAGGGAGAACTATTTGATAAAACAAACAGAAAAGCCCTGCTTTAAAAACTACTTACAAAAAAAGCAATTCTCTCTTGAACTGACAGCAAGTGGACAAAATAGTACATCCTGAACATTTGATACAAAAGTGGTCTCTTCCCAAGAGTTTTGTTTTTGAAATCTGAAGCCAATTAATAAAACTAAAATACTTCCATATGGCAAATAGTGACAAGCATATTTTGGAGGAATAGATTATATTGTAAACTCTCTGAATTCCTAGCTATTGATAGCCATAAAGTGCATGTTTATATTAAATACAATGGCCAATTAGTATATGAATGGGCCTTCAACAAGAAGGAGAGGAGGAGAAAAATAAGGAAATGATGGAAGAAAACTTATTTAATTGAAAGTGCATTTTAGATTTTAGAGAACACTTATTCCTCATGCTAATGTATTTTTAATGAGACACTCCATTCCAGAAATAAAATTTCTGTACAGTCACCACACCAAATATACAGTGTGAACTTCTCACTATTTTATGGGGTTCACCAGCAACTTCAATGTCTGGCTCAGTAGAACTAAACCTTGTTGGAACTAGTGTCTTTTTTTTTTAATAATAAAAACTGTGTAATACTTTCTTTACTAATTCAAAGATAATGTAACCCATAGTAAACATTTCAAAATATACCTATATATATGTGAATATAAACTATATATGCATATAATGTTCTATATTGTATAATAAAAACATTAATTTTAGTAAAACCATGTATAACTGTTGGATCAAATTATTAGTGAAAACATAATAACAAGTTCATAATCTGCATGTGGAATCACTGTGCAAATACATATCCAAATGTAGATTGATACAGGTATATTATATTGGTGACTCAAAGCAAAGAGACATCTGACACCAGTGATGTGGTTTATTTAAAAAAAAAACACAACAACGACTAAACATCTCTTGGTAAATCCAAACACAGGAAATAGAGACTTCACTTCGTTTTAAATAAGACGGTTGTTGCTTTCTTAAAATTTTATTAAACTGCATTAAAATCAACAAACTGGTGTTAGTTCTAGTTCCAAATGCATTCTTACTTTCAGTTCCAAATGAGCTGCAGGGAATCTACCATTGGTTTAATATTTGAGAATCACACCAGTTATTGCAGCAAATAATCCCCATTCTTCATATAGAACAACTTATAAAATACTCACTTGGTGTTGACAGAGCACTGTTGGAGAACCACTGGCTCAGAAATAGATTTTGATGATTTATTTAAACATGTAATCAAATATATACCTGATCATTTCACTTCTTTTTACTTTGATTTTTTTCTAAAAATGAAGAAAACTTTCGAGTAAGTTTTGGACTATAGCCCTTTTGCTATTCTATTTTGTTGTGAAATACTCTTTGATTTGTTAGCAAACCAAACATTAAGACATTTCAAGAAAAAAACTTTAAAAATTATAATCAGTAACATTTGGTTACTAACAACTATTGAAAACCAAGATCATGGTTACTATTAGTCAAGATGACAGAACTCCTGTACAAATCATTCTTGAAAGTGTCTGTGAAAATGTCACTTATTAAAATTTAATATTTTTATGGGGGACTGGTATATCTTAATCTCAATCACTTTGGATGAAATAAACAGACAAGTGCAATATGAATTAATCATTGTGTTTCACAAATTACTTCATATAATAAAAACAATCTGATTTTTTACTGAATCAGTTTATTCTTATTTTAAAATATTTTTGTTTACTAAATACTGATAAAAACAAAAATCTCCTTGATTGTCTTTGCCAGTAATAGGCGTGTTTCAAATAACTATCAAATTCTTTAAAATATCAGCTACAGAAGAACATACAAAAGTAACAGCTTTATAGTTTAGAATCCACCAAAGCTAAAACACACACTTCACTGATTCAGTCAACCAGTTTCCTAGAAGTTGAAAATATAAGTGCAAAAAATAATTTGGCTCATACTATTGAGGTTCATAGTCTTGGGGAAGACAGAGAAATAGAAATTAAGATTCTTGTAGTAAAAGGTATTCTTTGTCTCATCAAAAGCTAGCACTAAAATCATATTGGTATATAAATCAGATGTGAACAGGTAATTCATAATTGGATAATTTATAAAAGTCAGAATAAAATACATTTTTGGTGCTAGAGAATAAAGCATACTATGCAAGTGACTTCAACCTTTTTAGAAATATTATAAAATAATTAATATTTTTGATATGTGCAAATGACCAGTCCCTAATTGTCAATTCAATTTACTCATTCATTCATGAAAAGCTATTAATTTTACAGTATGTTCAATAATTATGTAAGACAGTGTACCCATGAAAAAAATAATATGTGCAATCATATGGAAGTTTCACAGTTGAGAGTATGCAAATAATTTTGTGATGTTTCACAGGAATGGGTGTGGAACAAGGAGAGAAATGAAAGATAGGGGCAGATGAGATTCTGACCATAATGTATTCTGTAAGTCATTTTGGTAGTTGGAAATTTAGCCTGAAGATGCTAAAAGGAACTGAGAAATGTTAGTTAACAAAATGGCATAATCAAATTTTATTTTAAAATATAACTATTAGCAATACGGAGAAGAGAGAAAATGGAGAATGCACATAGAAAAAAACTGTTTCCTCCTCCCCCCATGGACATAATTTTATGAAATGGAAATGAAATTTTCAGAACCAACATGAGGAAAAGGGAAAGATATTTGTAATAGAACCATTTACAGGAGAATCTAAACTCTGTTCCCTGTAGCTGCCAGAAATTAAAGCTACTGTTCAACCACAATGCAAATATGACTGTCCATTGGTTTTAATTGCCATATAAATATTGAATTCCATATATCAAATCTAAGTATTATAAACTATACTGAATCATGTTTTTGTGTTGCTATTTAAGAAAAATAATCGCTAGCTTTATTATTACATAGTGCTAAACTGACATTGATTATAGAAGGATTCCTATTTCACAGATTATAAAATGAGAAAAATGTGCCCCTTAGAATTGATAAAATATCTGTGTGTTTTTTAATTTCATAATGTTATTTCAGGTCATCTCAAAAATAGTTTACTTTGATAAGGCTCATTTGAAACACACACACACATTTGGAATTGATAAAGGATGGTACAGGAGTGGGAAAATCCATGGAATTTTAATGACCAAAATGTGCAGGGCAGGCCTCCTGGAATATGAGAGCTGGAGCATAACCCCTCCCTCTGACTGCTTCACAGGATGGAGAAGCAGGGCTGGCCCTGCCGACTGTTACCACCTCTGTTTGTGAAATAAATTTAGATCTCTCATAGCTTCTGCTTCTCACTTAAAACATGTGTGTCCCCTTATCTTTCAACTTCTAGTTTGTATTTGAAAGAGGACAAAACGCTATATCTGTCAATTTATTTCTAATAATTAAACTTTACAACTTTTGACATTTTATTATCTAATATTTTTTAATAAATTATTTTGTAAATTTCACACCGAGTTCATATGTTTGTTTTTATGGGCCACAGTATGTTATACTATGGCTTTTATACAGTCATCTCAAAAATTGCTTGTTTAATAAAGTAATGACTTCTGATTCCTAGCAATTTCAATAAACAGTGAACCTCATTTTAATTAAGTAAACATTCCAATTCACAAGTGTTCATTTTTTTCAGGCTGCCTCTGTGAATTCAAATGTATTAACCTGTGGAGGAGAGATTGTTCCAGGACATGACTGCTGCCGGGTCTGAGAACCAAACCCGGGCAAGGACTGCGAGTGCATCCCGTAAACCCCTCACAGAAGCTGTCTGGTCCCAATCGATGCTTTCCTTCCAACATACACCAGGGCCTGTCCCTGTGTCCCGTGGTGTCTGGTTCCTGGAACTGGCTGTTGTCCGGACCTGCAAAAGCATGTGAAGCATTTTTCAGGACCTGGGAATCGCCATGTGCAGAACCCCTGTCCACTCTATCCTGTTCTGTGCCATTCTTAGACACCTGTCAAGCGGTGCAGAGCACACCCACTGCGACTTGCGGCTGCCCACGACTTGCCGAATATGTAAGTTTTCCTTATTAAACTCTGCCAACTGCCAGACTGAAGTGGCCAGCTTCTTTCTTCATCTCTCTCTCCCTTCCGCATATAGAGGTAGATTTTCAGTCTCAGAGCTTTTCCCTGGGTCTGTGCACTAACATAGCCATTTCAAATTCTTTGTGAAATAAAGTAAAAGTAAGAGATAAAGAGTGCAGAATCTAAATTATAAATTTCAAAATTCAATAGCTGCTTTCACCTTACTGTCTTTTTCAAATATACTATAGTAGTACTCAAATATTATAAGGATTTTTCATAGGGTAAATATGCTTAGCGGGAAATGATGAGAAAATGTAAAAGTGACTTTAGGAGAAACCAAAGCTATTGCAATAAAATTCTCCAGGTTTTTTCTTATAATGACCTGGGAAAACAAGGTTTTTGGTAGCATAAATAATAAAGATTCCAGCATAAACAATAGCTAGATTATTTCCAAGCAAATAATTCTTACAGCTTTAAGGCAATACATATTTATAAAGTAAAAATCTTTCAGATCAGCTATTCAAAGTCTGCAGATCAGTCTGACGTTTGTAAAGATGCCTTTTAAGTTTCTTTCTCTAGTTAGCCAACATATGCTTCCCCAACCACAGTTTCCTGACAATTAGCCCAGTATTTACAGTTATGTGTTCAAACTCATCTGTACTTGTAGGAATTTTCAGAGTGGAAAACATCACTGGTTTCATTCTCACATCTATGAAAATACCCAAGTTTCATATTAATTTATTTTCATGATATCTCATTTCAAACTGGACCCTGCAGTCTATTTTACTTTTACTTTGAGCAGCAAAATAGACCACTGATGAAAGAGGAATCATCCAATTACTATGAGCAAAGTAGCTTTAACTTTCTTTAGATATCCGCTAGCAAGATATAAAATGACACTTCCCGGACACATCAGTAGCACAAGAGGGTCTTTATTGATTTTCATATCATGTTCTGCAGTCTGAGATGGCTCTCTTGAGGACTCCACTTCCCAGCAGGAAAAAATTGCCTTTTCTACGTTTGAATTCTCAGATCTATTAATGCATCCCTTGCTGGAGACAGTGTCATTTTGGTTCTATTTCTTTGTAGTTGATGTGTCTACACCTTGCTATTGTAGTGCCCTAATGGATGGATCCTAGGGTTGTAGGTCAAAGTATGAAAACAAAAAAAAAAAAAATGAAATTGCTTAGCCTGTGAATCAATAAAAAAGACTCTTAACACTTTTTCTAAGTATAAAATGTGTAACCAATGAAGTGTGATAAGTGCATTCAACCTTGTATTAAAACTATAAATAGAATATTTCTCACAGCCATTTATGTACTCAAAATGAAGATAAATGGTTACTATTACTGCTCAGTGTGTAATATCAAGATCAAGAAGAGTAACCTCGGAGCTTTTGTTATGTTGACTGAATGTTCTATACTAATCTTTTCCACTTACCTCAAAATGACTTTGGATACCCTATTATCATTATCCTTTAATTATCTAATTTAGTTTAAAATTCTGTGAAATAAAAGTATGAAAAGGAACTATCCTCATCTTTTAAATTGACCTCCCTTGCCCTAGCCAGTTTTGCACAGTGGATAGAGCATAGGTCTGTGGACTGAAGGGTCCCAGGTTTGATTCCAATCAAGGGCACATGCCTGGGTTGTAGGCTCAATCCCCAATAGGGGGCGTGCAGGAGTCAGCCAATCAATGATTCTCTCATCATTGATATTTCTATCTCTCTCCTTTCCCTTCTGAAATTAATAAAAATATATTTAATAATAATAATAATAATAATAAAATAAATTGCCCTGGTTGGTGTAGCTCAGTTGGTTGAGTGTTGTCCCATGCACTGAAAGGTATCAGGTTTGATTCTTGTTCAGGACACAAGCCAGAGTTGTGGGCTCAATCCCCAGTACCGCTCTCTCTCTACCTCTCTCTTTCTCTAAAATCAGTAAAACATATTAAAAAGATAATGAAAATAAATTGATCTTCCTAAAATGATCTCCTTGATGATTAAAATTGCTTTTAGTGATTGCTACATAATAAGTTTGAAATTAATTTATATAAAATATAGAGAATAGAAGTAGCACTATAGTATTTGAAAGAGAACAAAATGTTTTATATTTGTCTTCAATTTATTTCTGATAATTAAACGTTCACAGCTTTTGACATTTCATTATATAATATTTTTACAAATTAATTTATTATATAACCACTTTACCCCTAGAAATGACCCACAAATTATTACTAAAGGGACTATACCAGTTATTTAAGAAAAAAAATATTTTTCAGCCAATTCAAGTTCCGTAATAATCTTTTTTACAATAGTTATTAAAAATAAATACTCAGATTTTAATTTCTGTTCTTTCTATTTCTAGTCTATTTTTGCTTAGTCAAAATATCAGATTAGAGATACATTCACTCAGTAATGCTTTTTCAAGCTTTCCTTAAGGAGTTTTCTATGGCTCTTTGCAATAATAACCATATAACTTGTGTTACCTTTTAATTATCTGAATCTTCATTGACCACCATAAAAAGAATGTTCTTAGTGGAATTGTAATAAATATTATAAAGTTTTACATGATTGCTTCAGTAATTGCATGCCAGCCATGTAAAGCTCATGAGATGTTAGAGATAACTTTATAAATTAATGATCCAAAAAATGACTTTTAAAAATAATATGATTTCTTATCAACTGTTAGTTAATTATTTAATTTTCACAGCTATTTTATAATAGTGTTTAGTTTAGGGAATTGAATTGAGTTTTTTTTATTAAAATAGGCTATGTAAAACTGTATCTAGAATATGTATCTGCTTATAATATACTAGTATCTACACTAGAAAGCATCACTAACATGGGTAGAATGAATTTTTAATACCACTATTCTAACTGCGAAACTTATAGGAAGAAAGTATATTTGAGAACCTCAAGAGAAGTAAATAGAAAAAGAAAACATTTTTTCATCAATGGAGCATATAAATAAGATATTATTCCAATAGAAATTCATTTTCCCCTACAGAAATTTTAAAAAATAAATAAAATAAAAAATAACTTAATTAGCCACTAAAATACTCGTAGCCATTCAGGCATAGATATAACAGCAAGTATTGCATTTGAAGACAGAGAGAGTCATAGAGCTCTAAAGCAAACTGCAAAAAAGTAAATAAATAAATACTTTCTTTGGCCTGTATCCAAAGGAGAATCAACATGTATCCAGATGTGATGCTGGCCACAATAACTGCAGAAGAAAAGAACACAGAATTAGAACATGTTATTCAAACCATTATTGCCAAGGGCTTAAGAAATAAACATAGAATTCTGTGATAACTTTCAATATTGACACTACTTGGCCTTTTTAGGAGACATTTAAAATAAGGATAGCACCGTGGCTTAAATATGAGTCTTATTAAAATTCACAGGCATCAATGATCATATAGAATTTTAAAAAATAGCCCTAACCAGTTTGGCTCAGTGGATAGAGCATTGGCCTGCGAACTGAAAGGTTCCAGGTTCGATTCTGGTCAAGGGCACATGCCCGGATCCCCAGTGTGGGGCATGCAGGAGGCAGCCAATCAATGATCCTCTCTCATCATTGATGTTTCTAGCTCTCTCTCCCTCTCCTTTCCTCTCTGAAATCAATTATATATATATATATTAAAATAATCAAAATCACTTTTAAAGAAAGTGATTTCAATCTGATTTTTCTCCCTAAAAAGCACATACATAATAAGACTACTAGACAACCATAATCATTACAGTGTATTGGTTACAACCATTATTTTAATTGAACTGTGTATCAATAATTTCTGTTAATTATATGTCTTCCAATATTACCTACATTGAGAAGATATTTATATTAAAATAATCCAATCTCAAACAATTACTCATTCCCATTTAGTTATAACTTACTTTTCAATTATGGTAAAGTAAAATTTCAACTTATATGTGTAAATAAACAGGACACACAAAGTGTTAATTGTGATAGTTCAAACATTTCATTCATTCTCAAAGACAAAAACCCAAATGTTCCAGGAAAGGTATACAAATGTTACTATTAGTTTCAGACAAATTATGAGGGAAGAAAAGTTGTTGCTTTATATGCTTTCTAAAAATAAACTTTTCAAAATAGTGAGGATCAAATTTTGTGCACGGATCTAAAGTGCTTTTTGTTTTGTTTTGTTTTGTTTTTAGGTAGCTACTGGAAAGTAATGCAAAGACTGTACTGCTCTTATATCAAAATGCTGATAGTGCCAAATGGCACAAAACAGCGACCTCAACCCTGACCAGTTGGGCAAAATCCACAGAGCATTCAATGCTTTTCATTTCTGTGCGTTGCCATGCGGAGTATAAATTTCAGAATGTCATAAGATATGTTTCTTTTTGAAAAATGACCCTAGAACACAAAGGAAAAGCATTGCTGATGACATAGTTAAGAGAAAGTGAATAATTCTGAAATAGTAAGGATGCTTATTTTAAAAGAGTATTGTTTAACATATAGAGTGGGATGTCAAATTTGAGGAAGATTCAAATCACATCTTTAAATTAAACATTTCTACATTATGCTTTATATAGAAAATCATTACATCATGGAAATATTATCCTTTGTAGCAATTTATCCTGAAGAGTTCGGGGTATGAGGTTAGTTGCAAATTCAAAATATTTGAAAAGGTGCATTTTCCTATTTAATTGAATGTGATAATATTATCAGATAGATGTCTCTAATTTGCATTGTTAGCCATGGTAATTGTCTTAGCTTTGCTGAGGTATAATTGGCAAATAAAAATGTTATGTACTTCAGATATACAAATTGGCAAAACCCACAAAATTGTTATATTTTATATTGGATGAGTATAAATTTTCATATTTTTGTTTGGGCAAAAATTTTAAAATTAAATATACATACATCAATAAAGCTGATTACTATAAAAGGGGGAAAAAGACCCAAAATACATGCTATTATATTTTTTTTACAAATTAAATTAAATGCAACTTTATGACCTTAGTATAAATGTTATGTAGAGGTATGAAATCTGTGGTATATGTGTATGAATGTATGTATGTGTAATGTTCTCTCTTAGATCAAAATTTTCCTTGATTGATAACAACAAACTACTTGCCTCAGGAAACTACAACCAGCTATTCTGTTTTCCTACGATACAATGCCAGGGTTATTTGAATATAGCTTCCCAATGGAAAAGGTTTGTCTCTTAAATTTTCTTGGCACTGACAAAGAATTGCATCTAGGGTTGAAAAGGTTTTTTTTTCATTTTTTAATCTTTCTTGATAGTCTTAGGAAATGATGTAGCCATACTGGTCAAAAGTTGAATGAAATGTGGGTGAGGGGTCTATCATTATTTGCATTTCTAACTTCTACTTTCTCAAATTATATGGAAAAACACACACTGTATGGGAACATTCTTTCTGTTCTGTTAGCAATCCTATTACCTAACATTTTGCATGCACACACACTCAAAAAAAGAGAGACGTGGTTTGTTTTTAAAAATCCCTAACATAAGTATATTTTCACCTTAAAAAGTAAAGTAGTTGTCCTAAAACTATAATTAGGTGTATAGATTTTTTTGATTAGTGTGAATCAGAGATAAGTTATATTTGGGTGGCAGGACCTCAAAAAATTCACTTTGATTTCTCCCCCCGTCAAAATGTAAAATATTTGGCCCTGATTTTTGTTTTAATCTAAATAGATAATGAAGGAAATAATCCAAAAAAGAACAAGTCTCCGCATCTGGTGCAACAGCCTCGAGGTAAAAAGATCAATTAAGTGTCGTTTCCATCCTATTAGAAATAACCTAGATGGGTAATAGCGCCTTTCCATGCAGATTAAAAATGCAGGTGTCACAGGGGTGCTATCTTCCTTTTCTTAGATGATGCCATGAGACCAAAATCAATGCAGTTAATGTTTCCTGTAAAATTATGCTAAATAATTACATATAAGTGTGTAGATTGGCTAAGTTATACTCTAAAATGAATCATTCAACCTATCATAAGAACTGTTTCAGTCTCATTCACTGTCATTCTTAATCTATTAAATACATCATTATAAACAAAGTGCTGGAGTTTACACGTATCTCAGTGGAATGCAATCTTATTATTTGAGTTTATCCTTCCTCAATGTTTGAGAACCATTTTTGGTTGCCGTGGGTTGCTTTTGTTTGCTTCCTGTTTTTCTCTTTCACTTATTCCATCCTGCAATGAGTCTGTACCTATCCCAGATGCATCCGTTCTGAGCCATCTGTGTCTCTGATTGCCATGTAGCCTATGCCTTTGTGCAAGTCATTAAATATAAATATTGAACAAGCCCATCCCCAGGACATATGGTTAGGGACTTTCACCAAAGTAGACATTGAATCCAAACATCCAAACTTTAGTTACAGTAGCTTAACAAGAGATGAAGCCATGAAATCATTATCACATAATGCATAGTTTTAAAAAATCTTTTTCAAACAAACACACCACCACCATCACACCAAAAAAAGAAATTAGCTGTTATAATCAAAGTCCAAAGCGCTGTCTGTATTACATCTTCTAGAGACATTTTGAAACTCAACCTGAAGAATTTGTCTTAGTTGTTATATATAATCTCTCACATTGAGGTGAGTGGATGAGGAGGGAATTTACTGTTTCGTGAAGAGTGGAGAGAGAAAACTCTAAAAAATTAATTGGACAAATAAACCTATATTGCTATCTTGAAATAGTGCATATTCTATCTGTAGAGACAGATGACAGAAAATAAAAAGACTAATTGCAAAGGATGACAATGATAAGTTGGTCCCAAGGTATGTTATAAAGTGTTTTGAAGTTAACATAAAGCATTCTGGCTTTACCATCAGCATTGTTAGAAGCTATGTATTTTAGGTAAAGCAATGAGTTTTAAATTATAGAAGTGTGATTTTTTTCTCCCATATAGGGGATATAATTACAGGGGAATAAGGCCTAACTATGGTGCTCAAGGCTTGCCTCAGTAATTTAAGAGTAAGATGATTAGGACCTGTTAATTAGAGTCTGTGGCAATGGGAGAAGTAATAAAATCAGAGATTTATTTACAAAAGTATAGGCCTGGTGCACCAGTGGGGTCCCTCAGCCTGGCCTGTGGGATCGGGCTGAAAGTGGCTCTCTGACATCCCTCGAGGGATCCCGGATTGCAAGAGGGTGCAGGCCAGGCCGAGGGACCCCACTGGTGCACAATCAGGGCTGGGAGAAACGTGGGAAGTTGGCCAGCCGGGGAGGGACCGCAGAAGGGCTCCAGGGCATGTCTGGCCCATCTTGCTCAGTCCTGATCAGCCGGACCCCAGCAGCAAGCTAACCTACCAGTTGGAGTGACTGCCCCCTGGTGGTCAGTGCATGTCGTAGTGACTGGTCAACCAGTCAACTGTCTGCCCCCTGGTGGTCAGTACACGTCATAAAGAGTGATTGAGTGGTCTTAGCATATCATTAGCATTTTACTCTTTGATTGGTTGAATGGCCAACCAGTCAACAGGACACTTAGCATATTAGGCTTTTATTATATAGGATAGACATTATCTGACTTAGTGATTGATTGATTGATTGATTGATTGAATAAGGATTGATATGTAAGGAAAAGAGGTCAAGAATAATGAAGATTTCAGATCTTCATAAATGAAGGAATGATAATACCATTTGCTAAGATAGGCAACATTGAGAGAATTGCAATATTACAAGATGAGGAGGGGATGATGGGACTGGAGACATGGAAGCCATGTACATTGCTTATCCTTTGCTTCTAAAAGCATTGCTTCCTTCGCTGTCTGAAGAAGTTAGTTTCTCCTCTCCAACAGAATCTATAATGGCCTCCACTGAAGTAGCCAATCTGCAAGGAACCGCTGCCAACATCCATGCTGAGTTCTATGGTGGTTATTCTCCAAGGGCCAGTCACACTCTGCTTCCCGAAGTCAATGGGCAAGATGCAATTCTGAGCTTTCTTTACCGGAATTTTAGTCTTTAAACCCTACTGCCTTAGAAGCTCTGTGAGAAATTTCAACAGATGACATTTTAAATACTTTTCCATATCATGCTTAATTGCATGCATTGGGAGCCTTGGTCTGCTACGAAATACTTGCCATAGCCACACGAGGATATTTTATTTAATTTTAATGTACATATTCACAATTCATACCATTTGTAGTCACACTTCGGAGCAGAAACCCTTCAGAGCAGAAGTTAGACTTCTCACCTGTACCTTAAAGTTCGTTTTAATATAAAAAATCCATTCTTATCTATTATATACACTTTCAATGTACTGGCTTGACTTTTATTTTTCCTCTGATTAATACCCAGTGTTTAAATTTTTCTAGTTCCCATTAACATTCTAATAAATCGGACACATACAACCAATAATAATTACCAGTAAAGACTTCCATTTGTATTTTGTGGGGGTTTTTATGTGTATCAAAGTTAAAAATTTATTCTTTTACTTTTACTCACATATAAAATACTTTATCTTACCCAATTTATTATAGCCCTGTATATAAGGCAATAACCATTTGCTACATTATTTCCTTTCCCTGCTCCATTAACTTATCAGTCCTTATTCATACTAATACTAGAAAGCCGATTTCTAGGCTAGACTCCAAAAAAGAATTTGTGTGTATGTTAAAAGGAATTCCACTTGACTTGTGTAAATAGTTAAAGAACTTACAGTTAACTTTATTTGAATGCTTTAAGAATAGCAGGGAGTCACATGATTAACTCAAAAAAATATAAAATGTGAGGAGGTATCAAGAAGTAGTGTTCATTGTGTAAGTGTAACAATAAAGTATGAATTAGTTGCTGATTATTCATGCAAATTAATATTTTCTTATCAAACGTATAACTTTTAAATTACCATGATTCATTCCTACTTAACCATTCATATTTTAATCTTTGATTATATTCAACATTCAAAGCACTCATGAAAAAATAACAGGAATAATCTTTGAAAACAATAAAAATGGTTTTGATTTCTTTAAATTTTTGAACATTTTAAAAGCTATATGGATAGCAAAGAATTTTTTTAAAAATATTTTTGCCTGACTGGTGTGGCTCACTTGGTTGAGCATCTTCCCATGCCCCAGGAGGTCGCAGGTTCTATTCCTGGTCAGGGCACATGCCTGAGTTGTGGGCTCTGTCTCCAGTAGGGTGTGTGCAAGATGCAGTTGATGGATGTTTCTCAGCTGTTTTTATCTCTCTTTCCATCTCCCTTCATCTCTCTGAAATTAATAAAAAGCATTAAAATAATAATAAGACATAATAAATAATAAAAAAAGGTTCCTTTCCATTTTAGAGGAAAATGTAGCAGGGCACTGTGTCTCATTGTAACAAAAAATTGGTGTTCTAAATTTTGAAATACTGACATATTCTTTTGCAGGCCTTTCAAGTCCTACCCCAACACCCATTCTCCTGACTCAGGGACCTGGTGTCAGTCTTTTGATTGTTTTCGGGTTTTTGCAAATCAACAAAATGAGTTCAATTTTCAGCAGTCGAAACAGACTTTGTGTGTGTGTGTGTTTGCTTTCAATTTTCTATGGCTCCCTGCCCACTTAATCATGCAAGTAAGGGCATTACTGGCAATGTGATAGGGGCCATGACAAGCTGCTGTGGCCTAGCAAGAATCATGTCACATGTCATTACCATAATTTATAAGGATCACTCCATGCTCACTGGTGTTGTTGCTGCACACCAATTGGACTGTGCTAGAATGTTTAAGTAAATATTTGCACACAACCCGAACCAGTTGAGAATTTTCACTTGAGCCAGAGACCCCTTCTTATGAAATATTCAATACATGAAATGTCTCCAGTGGTGCAGAGTGGTGGGTTTTCTCTCTGATTTGATTAGCAGAGATTATTCTTTCATGAGCTATGAATGTCCTTCTAGATTAGCATCAAGTTTCTTTGGTTTGTCACGAAAGAAGAAAATGGGGAGGATTTTTGCTTAAGAGCAGGTTTAAAGCATGTCTTTAACAATCTATGAATTGCTTCAAAATAAGATTTTTAATATTATTCAAATAAGTTTAAATATAGTCCATTCTAATTAATAATGTTATTACAAATCTGAAACCTAATGTTATTGGGAGCACATAGAAACTCAAGACTTAGAAATGATACAAATTATGACATTGGTATAATTTAATTTAATGTGTAGATGATTTTTAAACATGATACAGCTGTAAAAAAAGATAAAATGTTATTTCATCATAATTTGTTGTATTGATTTGTCCTTGGTAATTTAAGAATTATTATGTAAAGTAATCCTGAAATTAAAGGAACAAACCTGCTTATGAAAACCACAAATATTCTAAATAAAATGCCTAGAAGCAATAAATAAACTACAGTTTTATTATCTAAAAGCAACTATTACGTATATGGCTTAGTAGTATTTCATAGCATATATGTACTATCTTTTTTATCCAATCCTCTATCCAACGACACTTTGCTTTTCTACATGTCTTGGCCACTGTAAATAATTCTGCATTGAATGTAGAGTCCCAAAAATATATATACATACAGTTTAACTAATTATAAAGGATGTGATTATTAAAAATAAATTTCATTTTCAAATTTGAGCTATACGGTTTTTTGGGACACCCTATATATTTGTGAATAAATGTTTTTGAGTTTTCAGCTAGACACTACTCAGCCAAAAGAAAAGACAAAATATTACCCCCATTTGTGACAAAATGGATGGACCTTGAGTTTATTATACTAAGCAAAATAATTCAGTCAGAGAAAGCTAAAAACCATATGATTTTACTCTTATGTAGGATATAAAACTGAAACTCATAGAAACAGACAATAAATAGGAAAGGGGTGGGGTGGTAGTAAAGGGTATTGAGGGTTACAGAAGATTATTTGACTTGGGGTGGTAGGCACACAATTCAATGTACAAATAATGTCTCATAGAAATGTATGCTTGAAACCTATATGATCTTATTAATCAATGTCACTGCAACAAATTTAATTTTTAAAAAAGATGGAAAAATAAAAATTGTGAAAAAAGAAACCAGTACATTTTACATATGTGTGTATGTGTTACATAAATAATATTAATATGGATATACATAGATATAAATTACATAAATGTATTTTCAGTAGTGTAGAAAATACAAGCATATGAAGCATTAATGTACCAAATAATTCTTTTGTCAGATACATGAGTGCTTCCTCATCTCTGCTTCTCTTATTCCCAAATAAAGAAAATGTATTTCTTTAGTTAATGGGAGAAGACTCTAACTAAATTTAAGATTCATTCAATTTGTATTTTATTTATAAAGGAAAAAAAATTACCAGAGCTGAGAGTATTTCTGAAATAAAAAAAACATATTCTGTTGCTTTAATGAATTGTCCACATGATGCCAAATTATGTATTTTAAAAATTCCTATATTTATATTTATAATGCTTGTACACATATATATTCTACCTAAAAATGAATAATACAATAGAAATATTTATTTCTAGCTAAATTTGTGGTTGAAGAGATTATCTCTACTTTACATAATGGTTATAATGTCTCTATTATATATTACTTGAGGCCCGGTGCACAGATCTGTACATGGGGGCGGAGGGGGGGTAGGAGGGCAGTCCATCAGCCTGGCCTGTGTCTTCTCGCAATCCGGGACCCCTTGGAGGATGTAGCATTGCACCAAGCAGCAGGCAGCCAGGGAGGAGCCTGATCCGGGGGCCAGTTGCCACTCCACTCATGCTCATCCCGGCCCATTGCGCCTGCAGTCACCACTTGGTAGTGCTGCTGCAGAGTCAGGAGAGGCTCCCACCACTGCAGCTGCACTCGACAGCCATGAGCCTGGCTTCTGGCTGAGTGACGCTCCCCCGTGGGAGTGCACTGACTACCAGAAGGCAGCTCCTGCGTTGAGTGTCTGCCCCCTGATGGTCAGGGCAAGTGTGTCATAGCTACTGGTCGACCAGTTGTTCCAGTTGTTCCAGTTGTTCTGGTTATTTGGGCATAATGGTCGCTTAGGCTTTTATACATACAGATAAGTAATTGTTCAGTATCAATAGAGATGCAGCCATAACTGAAGAATAATCATACATCTTGCACACATTTTACAATAAAAAGTTCAAGCCCTAACTGGTTTGGTTGTGCAGACTGAAGGATCCCAGGTTTCATTCAAGTCAAGGGCATGTACCTTTTCGGGCATACCCTCAGTAGGAAGGGTGCCGGAGGCAGCTAATTGGTGTTTCTCTCATTGATGTGCCTAACTCTCTATCCCTCTCCCTTCCTCTCTATAAAAATTCAATAATGACATGCTCAAAGTCACTAGTCATCCAGGAGATGCAAATCAAAATGACAATGAGGTACCATCTCACACCTGTCAGAATGGCATCAACAAATCAACAAATGACAAGTGCTGGCGAGGATGTAGAAAAAAAAAGGAACCCTCGTATACTGCTATTGGGGATGCACTGGTGCAGTCACTGTGGAGAATAGTATGGAGTTTCCTCAAAAAACTAAAAATGGAACTCCCATTTGACCCAGTAATCCCACTTCTAGGAATATATCCCAAGAAAATGGAAAAATCAATCAGAAAGGATATATGGCCCTAACTGGTTTGGCTCAGTGGATAGAGTGTCGGCCTGCGGACTGAAGGGTCCCAGGTTCGATTCCAGTCAAGGGCATGTACCTTGGTTGTGGGCACATCCCCCGAATATAATGAACAACATAAACTGATGAACAAAAACAGATCCAGAGACAGAGAAGCATTGATCAGACCATCAAACCTCAGAGGGAAGGTAGGGGAGGGTAGGAGTAAGGGGGAGAGGTCAACCAAAGGACTTGTATGCATGCATATAAGCCTAACCAATGGACACAGACAATAGGGGGGTGAGGGCATGAGTGGGGGGTTGAGGGGGACGATGGAGAGATAAGGATACATATGTAATACCGTAATCAGTAAAGAAAAAATATTTAAAAATAAAATAAAATGTATTTTTTAAAAAAGTTCAAGTTTTCCATTAAACTACTATTGTAATCGCTTTATATGATGACAGATGGTAACTAAAGTTATCACAGGAATCATTTTAATATATATAATTATCAAATCATTATGCTGTACACCTAAAATAATAGAATATTATATGTCAATTATACATCAATAAACAATTAAATCAATCAATAAATTAAAAATTACACAACATATAATAGTTTGCCAGACCTGTTTCTTTTTAAAATTTAACATTCCAGGGTCATTTCATAATTACCTAGACAGATCAGAGAGTGGGCTCCTAATTGAATATGGAAATAATCTGAATGAGAACTATAAAGTTTCCTTATCTCCTGTCTGGGTGACAAGTTTGCCTGTCAAGATGGCCCCATTCCACACTGTGGCAAAAAAAAATGTCAGAGTTGTTGTAAATACCCTGGAATCAGCTTTCATATCACATATATGTTGTAAACGTTTTATCAACATTTTCAAGGAAATATAGTAGGTTTTTTATAAAGAACTGGTCCTGGGTTCATTTGTTTGTTTGTTGTTATTGTTGTTTGTATTTTACTTCTAATTGCTAGTATCATTAATAAGTTAAAATATTGTATTTATTCAACATTTTATAATTTCTAATGAACTATGTAAAATGGATTAAAATAAGCACTCAGGACTGGTTCAAATGTGTATTTTATTAATAAAGGAACAAAATCATAACTTGTTTGGGCATTTGTCTTTTATTTAAAACAGCATCTGAGGAAGATTTGATAGCTAGAATGGTTACTTATTCTCAATAGACTAAAGGATGTTTTCAAGTTTGTCATATGCCAGCCATTTTTAGTTGCACTTCCATTATTTTTGCTGTGTTGATTTTTTCTCTAGTGAACACATACAACTATTAACAGTAATGTCAGATAAATTCATCAGACCACAGTTGATTTCAATCATGAACTTATAATTCCCTAAAATAACTTTTGTTTGAACAATCTAATAAAATTTTCAAAGAATATACTCACCAAATTGATTTAATTTCTGACAAATGGTACTTTTGTCATTCTAAAGTGATAAAGAATAATATGAAAAACAATTTTTACATGTGGCAAATTCTATATGTACATACCTTGAAAAAAATCAAACTTCTGAGATCATTTTTTTTCTTTAAACATTACAATGCACATGTCTAAATATAATCAGTCAAATTCTCCTAGGGTATGATTTCCCACTGGAGAGAGAGACTGATAATTTGGGATGGCACATTAGTGTGTGGAGTTAATGCAGCATTCCCATGTGCTTAACTCTCTCCCAGGGAGTAATTTGAGCTCTAGGAGAATTGGTTCATTATATCCTAATATGAATTAAGTGACATTTTCAAATTATTTATTTTATCTTAACTCTTTCCATCAATGATAATGTAGATACATCCTTAGGAGTGAAAATAGCCACTCTCTCACAATAAGTTGAAATTTTTACATTTATTGAAAGGGTTCTATTATGTTTTTGTTGTCGGATCCATAGTTTACTGATTGCATGTCTTTGATCCTCTAGATTTTTTTCACAGGCTCTTCTCTGGCACTCCCCACCCCTTCCATCTGCTGATTTCAGTATTGGCTGCTCATCACTGGATCATCTGAGGGGAATCAGTGGAATACAACACTATTAGGGAAACAAACAGACCAACAAATCCCATAGTAGTGCCAAGGAATTTTATTAGTAAAAGGTCTATGCCTCCCACCTTATCCATCTTTTCCCCACAAAACTCCCTTAGACGAAATCCAAAATATGATTCTGGTAGAAAATATTAAAAAGTCTTAACATATATTAATATGAAATATAGTTGCAACACAATTGTGTTTTGGCAGGAAGTACTAAAGTATTTTGAGATTTCCTAATAGGATAGAAATAGTTTAAATGTGATTCAAACTTTAACATAGTAAATATGACTATGTTGTTCCTATGAAAGAAACATTAGTTTTCATAGCTGAAATAGAAAAGACTCATGAAAAAAAAATAAAAGGAGTTTGATATTTATAAGGGCAAATACTAGGAGAAATATAGGAAAAATAGTAACAGCATCTAATATTTACAGAGCAGTTCTATAAGACAGACTCAGTGTTAGGTGCCTGTCATATAACGTATACAATATATTATTACATTACATCACAAGGCAATATATGTTTAGTTTCCCAGAATGCTATAACAAATTAGTCTAAACTGGGGACTTAAAACAATAGGAAGCTTCTGTCTAAAAGTTCTGAAGGTGAGAAGTACAGAATCAAGGTGTCGGCATAGTCATGCTCCCTCTGAAACTTACCAGGGAGACTCCCAGTTGCCTCTTCCTCGCTTCTGGTAGTTTGTGGCCGTTCTCAGTACTCCTTAGCACGCGGCTGCCCCATTTCCACCTCTGCTGCTACTGCCACATGCCATCCTCCCTGTGTGCCTCTGTCTTCACAAGAGGTTTCCCTCCTCTTATTGGAACACCAGTCACATTGGACTAGGGAGCCTCCCTATTCCATTATGACTTCGTCTTAACTAATTACAACTGTAATGACCCTATTTACAATAAAGGTAATTTTATGAGGTATTGGAAGTTAGAACTTACCATTTTCAGTGATACAATTCCACCCATAGGAGATATTATTATCCAGAATATTCATTTTCTAGTTAAATAAACTAAAGTTTCAAATGGGTAAGTTCTCCAAAATATTAGACCAGGTTTTCAAATCTGGCATTTTGTCAATAAAGTGTGTTTTATTTCTCTGTCACATACTGATTAAAGCCACAGCCCTAAAAACCATTAATTTTCTGCAGAAATCTACAATACAAATTTAATAGTCTTTCCATGGTGAAAGCCAGAGATATTATTGAGGACTGAGAGCAAAAGAGATTACACAGACCATTGAGAAATAGGGTTCAAACAGACAAAGTGAAAATCCAATCCAGCATGACACCCTGGTGTGGAGAATGGCTTCCCATATGTGTATCCTAGACCCAGACACCCAAAAAATAGGACTGTGAAAATAATGGGGCTTATAATGTGTGGCTGAGATATAATTCCCTTATGGATTAGGGTAGAGTTGGAACAGGTTTGAGAGGATAGGATCTGAAACAAGATGACTGGAAGAAAAAAAACTAAAGTCTTGAAAAGAATATATAAAAAATATAATTATGAATTCAGATTAGTAGAACCAGTGGGTCAAGGAGTCGTACAGCAAGTAGGAGATGAAGCAGATGACTAATCTTTACTATGTCAATGCAAAGCTCTAGATGACATTTTTAAAAGGAACAGAATAGGGTAATAGCAAAAAGTATGCAATAACAGTAATTTTACTTTATTTTAGGAGTACAGTAGGTTTCCTGCAAGTACCAATAGTCTAGTAATCTCCTGTTATCAAAGATTGAAAATCGGGTTTATATTATAGCTTATACTGTGCAATTACCCAAACAAAGGGAGCATAAATGATTAATATTATTTGTTCATGTTTATGTTAAATTTCCTAAAATATTTAGCTGATACCTGAATTGATGAGACCAATTCACATATATGTTAAATAGAAATCTTAGAACGCAGAAAAGCTCAAGTCACCACCTAGTAATGGTATAAAGATAATGGCATGAATGAGCCAGGATTGACAATAAAATCATTCATCACTAGGCTTCTGATAGCTCCTGATAGTGTATTATCTCTGATTTGTAACTTATTTTATCCACGTATTCTTACTGTTGTTTCTGGAATTATATTTGCACATAAATTAATAAAATCATTCATCACTAGGCTTCTGATAGATCCTGATAGTGTATTATCTCTAATTTGTAACATTTTATCCACGTATTCTTAACTGTTGTTTCTGGAATTATATTTGCACATAAATGTGGTTTCTAAATATTTTAGTGACATTCAAAATTCTATTTTGCCTTTCCTAGCAATGAAGGAGACAGAATAGAAAAATGCACTAAAAAACACACAAAACGAAAACAAGAAAATAATCTGTTATCATTCAAAAGAATTTCTGATACATTTTCACACTCCATTCCTGTAATCTACCAATTCCTCTCCTCCTCTAGGTTTGAAGCTCTCTACTGTTACCTAACTGAAAGCTGCAACCACAAGACCACCATGATTCTGTATCTCAGCGCAGAAAGACAGCTCTATCTAAAGCCAGAGAAAATAAATTTACTCTTTATTCTCAAATGCACAGTTGACACCTTAATGTGTTTTTCAGCATTTAGTGAGGCAATTCAATAAATTGCTGCTATTCAAAGATATACCACTACTAGTAGGTCCCTATTTATATCTCATAAAATCATCTTTATTGATGTCCATTTAAGATAGTTGATGTTATCATGCGGCCAGAAAGAAGATGTAGAATTTACTAAATATTGTGATGAATATTACTCATTACATCATTGCCTTATTGCAATGCAGAGATTATGACTGTTGGGTGAAAATCCCCAACAAATATTAACATACCTGATGTTGCATCTAAGATGGGGAGCTGAGTGCCTAGCACACTGCCTAATTTCCGACTGTATATGAAGACAACAGACAGGTAGTAGAAAAATTTAAAATTCAAAGTAAAAATTAGTTTTAGAATTCATATGCATAACATATTGGATAAAAATAACATAAAATACCATTTAATAATTGAATACAAGACATTGGTTAAGGATACTTTTTAGGAATTTTTATTTATGGGTAAAAATGGGATGATAGTGTTCAGATTTATACCCTCCATGAAACAAAACAAATATAGACATATAAACATCAGTTAAAAACATGCAATTTAAAAAAAACATGCAATATTTAAAAGAGAACTTAAAACCCTTAAACATCTGAATCTTAAAACAAAGCAAAAGTCTGTATATAGAAAGCAAATACTTACAAAATAAATACAAGTATCAAGAGAAATATATAAATCCAAAATTATAGTCAAAAGTGTCAACACCTCTCTCTCAATAGTTGATAGAACAAATAAACCACGATCAACAAAGATATATTAGACATAAATAACACTATCAACAAACTCAACTTAATTGGCATATATTTAAAAAGCCTCAATCAATTATCTTATCTTATCCCTTAAGAAACTAGGAAAAGAAGAAAAAAATTAAGTAAACAAAAGAAACAAACAAAAAGTCAATGCATAAAACCAAAGACTAGATTATACGGAAATAGTATGCACAGCCAGTCTATAAATTCAACCTAACTAAAATGGCAAATTCATTAAAAAACACAAACTACTAATATCACTCAGAAAAACATATCACCTGATTATCTCTATATCTCTTAAATAAACTGAATTTTTAACACCTTCTATTCACTACTGAATTTTATTAAACATTCAAGGAAAATATAAAACAAATACACAAAATATTAAAAACACTGAAGAGGAATGATAAACAAATTTTTATAAGGTCTGCATTAACTTCATAACAAAAACAAAAGAAATTTATAGGAAAAGAAAATTAAATACCAGTATGCTTTATGAACATAAAAAAAAAAACACTCACCAAGATGCTAACAAATTTAATATGACAGCAAATAAAAATGATAATAAATCATGATCAAGTTGGGTTCATCCTAGGAATTCAGAGTTAGTTCAACATTCTAATATGAAACTATGTAAATGACCATATCTATGATAATAAAAGCATACTATGCTAATTAGACCAGATGGCCGAACAGCGGAACAACCGCCTGGATGACTATTTGGGACCATGCTATGACACCCACTGGCACCAGGCCAGATAATTGGTCAGGGCCCAGCCAGAGCCCCATGATCGCTCCAAAGAGGGAGGCCCAAGCCACGACCAGCTGTGGTGGGTGGGCTGGACCTCCCTCTTTAAGGGAAACCTGGGTCCTGGGTGCCAGCAGCCAGAGGAAGGAAGGCCTACTCTTGCACAAATTTCGTGCATCGGGCCTCTAGTTCACATATAAAGGAAAACATGGTAATCTCAATTGGTGCAGAAAAGGCATTTGATGAATCCAACATAATATCCTAACAAAACTGAGCAAACTGAAAAGAAAAAGGAACTTATTTAATCTAATAAAGGATATCTATTGAAATTTCCAGCTAACATTATACTTAGCAATAAAAGAATAAATGATTTTTCCTTAGATTCAAAACAAGGCAAAGATGTCCACTCATCACTTTTCTTCAGTATTGTACTAGAGATTCTAACCAGTACAATAGAGCAAGAAAAAGAAACAAAGGTATACAGATATGAGCAAAAAGATAAAAATGTATTTACAGATTACATGATAAGCAAGTTAAACCTAAGGACAGGAGAAAGATCAGAACTAATCAGTGAACATAGCTAGCTTACAGCATGCATATCAATAAATCAGCTGTGTTACTATATGTCAGAAATCCTATATAATAAAAGCCTAATATGCAAATCAACCAAATGGTGGAACAACTGGTCACTATGATGTGCACTGACCACCAGGGGGCAGACACTCACCTCAGAAGCTGCCCCCAGCCCACAGGCCCCAGGCAAGCCAAGGCGAGTGCCAATGGGGACCCCATGATCTCCCCGCTGGTTGCCCCACAGATCAGTCCTGATCACTGGCCAGGCCCAGGGACCCTACCTGTGCAAAAATTTTGTGCACCAGGCCTCTAGTTTAATTAATATTAAAATATTGACATAAAATACAAAGCTATTTACAATAGCACTAGAAAATATGACTGAATACACATCTTAGAAACAATGTACAACATTGGTAAACTGAAAATAGTAGAGAAATGTTGGAGGAAGCACAGACAAACTGCTATTTTAAAAGCTCATGTATATTTATTAGCTGGAAGGTAATAAACATATTCAGGGACATAGGACCATTGTATAGAGTGCTGGTGAACCAATGTTGAGATTATTGACTGAAACTAGCAATAATTAAGCCCAAGGGAATTAGCCTGAAAATTCATTCAAGAGCTTACTCACTGAGAGATAAATGAGGACATTTTCTGTAGTTTCAGGGTAGGCTTGATAGCTTTATATCATATGTTACATATAGGGTGTACATACATGTAATAAATTCCAGCAAACAAAAGTAAGGATTTTGGTAAAATTTCAGACAAAAGAAAATTAGTATATTAGATTGATGTTGTACTGTGAAATAGCATGTCACAATAACACTACAAGCCATTAATTTTTATGTAGCTATATATTATTTTACTACTTATTTAAAAGTGAACCTTTTAAAAATATTAAAGAAACATAGTGATAACAATTTGGAAGATAAATTTGGACATATCTTCATCAGAAGTTTTTGATTAAATTCTCTGACATGACAACTTAGTAGAAACAAAATTATGAACATTTTCAACTAAATTATGCAATAATACATAGCTATATAGTTAAGTAATAATAAGTATACAATAAAATGTTCTAACTAGAAATACAGAACCACATTAGTACTTTGTAGGTTGTAAAATTTGACATTAACAGATAAAAATATGGCATGCTTTTTAACATTTTTATCTATTAACTCATTTCTAGATGCTAGGTAAAATTTTGAATACAAATTTATAAATAATACTGCGATTAAATTTAAAATATTTAATATGTAAAAATGTATATTTATTAAGTAATTTTTATGAGTGTATAGTACAAAGTTTTATGAACAGAGAAATCTTATAGTACATTCAAAGACAACTATAAACATAATGAAAGCAACAGTGTAAACATGATTACATTCCAAATGAACTGTAAATTGACAGCTGGTGGTACATTCAATTAGGTACAGTCTATCATATAAATTTTATTTGCTCATTAGCTTTATCCTTTAATGTTAAACTACCTCATTTAAGACAAACAGGGCAAATCTGTTGATGGGCAACTATTGAACCTATGGACTCAAGTAACTATTGAGTGTCTTGGTTTTTATTATCAGTTACTTGCCTTTTTTAAAAACATGTCCTTTGGATGATATTTTCTCTTCTTTGTTCACCTCTTTCATCATTTCACTAAAACGACAACCATCCTGTTGAATTATACTTAATAGAAAACAATTGCATTAAATTCAGTAAAAAGTTATATCCAGTTACCACATCTTATCTATTACATTTTGAAAAATGAGGCAAATGCAGATTTATGAACTCCCCCCTTCTTTAATTACACTGTTTAGTGAGTTCTGTTTATTTTACTTATTGTAAGGAACTCAAAGTAACCTGGTTATGCTTTCCTTTTTAAAGGAAACAGTGTGGGTCAGATATTGAGCATTGACCCATGAATTGGGAGTTCAAGGCTCCATTCCATGTCAGGGCACATACCTGGGTTGCAGGCTCAATCCCTATCTAATAGGAGGCATGCAGGAGGCAGCTGATCAATAATTCTCTCTCATCATTTATGTTTCTATCTTTCTCTCCCTCACCATTCCTCTCTCTGAGATCAATAAAAACATCTGTTTAAAGTGTATTATCAATCTGTACTGAAGAAGAGTCATAGCTAACTGACCACTCACTACTACTCATTTTTAAAAATCCGTATGTTGTGGAATTCAGCATGATGTATTAAATCATTTTGGAATATAGTGCTTTGTCCCAATGGCAGCAACTTTCCTATCAGAAAATTGCTCTTACAGTTATATGCCAATCATTTTGTTTCTTATCAAGCTTATCACTAGCCTAATTAAGAAGCACATATATTCCTTCTTGAGGGTTTCTTTGACTCAACATTCATGTCTCTGTGTGAATTTTCAATTTCTTTTTAAATCTATAATACTGTAGCCAAACTTTGACAAGAAGGGTAATTACTAAACACTGTCAATTGGTAAAGTAAACTTCATTATTATCAAAACTCATGTTACTTAAAAGTAATGTCTCTTGTGACACAGTGCTTCTGCACATATTTGGGGTATAATTAGGTATCTTCTATAGAAACTTGGCCCCTACTATAAAGATAAGTGAGACAACTTTATTTCCTATGTTTTTTTGTGTGTGTTCTTCCCCAAAACTATTTTTTTCAGCCAATTTAGGTTACAAGAAAATCAAGAGAAAAATACAAAAATTTCAAAAATATTCCCTGCCAATACACATGGATAGCCTCCCCCATTATCAACAGTAATCACTAGAATGGTACATAGTTTGTTTTATTTTTTAAAAATGTCTTTAATCCTCACCCAAGAACATGCTAGAGAGAGAAGAGAGAGGAAGAGAGATATATCAATGTGATAGAGAAGCATCAATCCCTTGCCTTCCATACGTAGCCCAATCGGGGATCAAGCCTGAAACCCAAGTATGACCCCTGACTGGGAGTTGAATCTGCAACCTTTTGGTGCACAGGAGGATGTTCAACCAACTGAGCCACTCTGGGCATAAAGAATAAATAGTACATTCGGATAAACATACATTGATACATTATAATCACCAAAGTTCATAGTTTACATAGGGTACACTATTTGTACTTTGTACATTCTAAGGGTTTTATACAAATATATAACAACAAATATCCATAATTACAATATTAAGTCTTTTCACTGATTTAAAAATACTCTCTGGAAAAGAGAAAAGAAGTACGAAATACCATCAAACAAAAACAGACTGAAACACAAAGGAAAAGAACCAATGGAAGCACAGAGCTACCAGAAAACAAAAGATAAATTGGCTCTAAGAAGTCCTCAATAATTACCCTAAATATAAATGGCCTGAATTCACTAATAAAGAGGCACAGAATAGCTAATAATAGCCACAGAAAAGCAGAAATAGCCATACTTATATCTGACAACGTAGATTTCAAGATAACAAATGACAAAGATGGAAACTTTATAATGTTAAAGGGGAGACTACCTCAAGAAAACATAACACTTCTTAATACATATGCACCCAACCAAGGAGTTCCCTAATATATAAAACAACTACTCACAGAACTAAATGGAAAAACAGATCAAAACACAATCAAAGTTGGGAACCTTAATACCCCATTGACAGCTCTAGACAGAGCAACCAAACAGAAAATCAATAAAGAAATATCATCCTCACATGGAACACTAGACCAAATTGACATAACTGCCATTTACAGAACCTTTCATCCCAGAAAATCAGATTATATAGTGCACATGGGACATTCTCAAGGATAGACCATATGTTGGGTCACAAAACTAGCATCAACAAATTCAAGAAGATTGAAATTATACTAAGTATATTCTCCAATCATGATGCCTTAAAATTAGAAATCAACTGCACAAAGGAATTAAAGAAACACACAAATATGTGGAGACTAAGCAACATACTACTAAAAAATGACTAGGTCAAAAAATAAATAAAAGATGAGATAAAAATAGAGACAAATGAGAATGATAATACAATATATTAAAACTTTTGGGATTCAGTGAAAGTAGTAATAAGAGGAAAGATTACATCATTGCAGGCCTACCTCAAGAAACAAGAGAAATCCCAAGTAATCAACCTAACATTGCATCCTATCTAATTAAGAGGGAATATGCAAATTGATCATCACTCTGTCACAAAGATGACAGTGCCCATAGCCACAATATGGTGACGCCCAGTCCCCTCAACCCAACAGAGGAGTGGCAGGCAGGCAGCACAGCTGGACCCGCCCTCAGAAGTCCTCCAGTCCTTTCAGTCCTGCTGGCAGCGAGCTGGCAAACAGGCTCCACAGAGAGCAGACAGCAGGGCCTGCTTGACCATTGTGGTGGCGTTGAGCAGACAGGCCCTGCAGAGAGCAGACAACCATGGGGAGCGGGCCTAAGCTGTCAGTAGGACATCCCCTGAGGGCTTCTGGATTGGAGAGGGGGCCGGTTGGGCTGAGGGGACGCCACCATGCACAAATTTTGTGCCCCAGGCCTCTAGTCTTAAATAACTAGAAAGAGAAGAATAAAAGCAACCCAAAGTCAGCAGAAGAAAGGAAGTAATAAAAGTAGAGCAGAGCCCCGATGGTTTTTATTCAGTGAATAGAGCATCAGCCTGAAGACTGAAGAGTCCCAGGTTCGTCCTTAGTCAAGGGCATGTACCTAGGTTGCAGGCTCTTCCCTGGGGCAAAGAGAGAGCAGAATTAAATGAAATAGAGAACAAAAAGACTATAAAAAACATTAATAAAACAAAGAGCTGATTCTTTGAAAATATTAATAAATTGACAAACCCTTGGCTAGACTCACTAAGGGAAAAGGTGAAAAGACCCATATAAGCAAAATCAGAAATAAGAGAGGATACGTCACCACAGACATCATAGATATACAAATGGTCATACCTGAATATTATAAAAGACTATATGCCACCAAATTCAATATAGAAGAAATGGATAAGTTCCTATAATTATATACCCTTCCTAGACTAAACCATGAAAAACTGGAAAATCTAAAATAGACCTATCAGTGGTGAGAAAATTGAAACAACCATCAAAAACCTCCCAAAATATAAAAATCCAGGACCAAATGGCTTCACCAGTAAATTCTACCAAGTGTTCAAAGAAGATTTTAAAACATTTCCAAAAAAATTGAAAAAGAGGCAATGCTTCCTAACATATTCTATGAGGCCAATATAAGCCAGATACCAAAACTTGGGAATGATAACACCAAAAAAGAAAACTACAGAACAATATCTCTGATCACTACAGGTGCAAAAATCCTAAACAAAATACTAGCAAATCCAATACAACAGCACAGCCAAAAAATAATACATCACAATTAAGTGGGGTTCATTTCAGGGGCAAAAGGATGGTTCAATACATGCAAATCCATCGATGTAATACACCACTTTAACAAAATAAAGAATAAAAATCATATGATCTTATCAATAAATGCAGAAAAAGCATTTGATAAGATACAACACCCATTTATGATTAAAATATTCAGTAAAATAGGAATAGAAGGAAAGTACCTCAGCATAATAAAGACCATGTATGATAAACCATCAGTTAATATAATATTCTATGGTGTAAAACAGAAAGATTTTCTTCTAAGATCAAGAATAAAACAAAATGTCCACTCTCACCACTCTTATTCAGCATAGTGCTGGAAGTCCTAGCCAGAGCAAGAAGGCAAGAGAAAGTAGTGAAAGGCATCCAAATGGGGAAGGAAAAGTCAAACTGTCACTTTTCGCAGAGACATAATTCTGTATACAGAAAACCTAAAGATTTGCACGGAACCACAAAAGATCGCAAATAGTGAGAAATGAGAACTAAGCTGGAACCCTCACTAGTTTGGCTCAGTGGGTAGACAGTCAGCCTGGGGACTGAAGGGTCCTGGGTTCAATTCCAGTCAAGGGCACAGCCTGGGTTGCAGGTTTGATTCCCAGTAGGGGTCATGCAGGAGGCAGCCAATCAATGATTCTCTTTAATTATTGATGTTTCTCGCTACCTCTCCCTTCCTCTCTGAAATCAATAAAAATATATTTAAAAAAGAAAAGAAAATGAAGCTGGAGGTATCATGCTACCCGACTTCAAATTATACTACAAAGCTACGAAAATCGAAATAAATTCAGATCAATGGAACAGAATAGAGTGCCCAGCTATAAAACCACATGTATATGGATAGATAAGTTTGGACATAGAAGTCATAACACACAATGGAGTAAAGGCAGTCTCTTCAATTAATAGTGCTGGCAAAACTGGAAAGCCACATGCAAACAAATGAAACTGGATTACAGTTTGTTCCCACGTACAAAAATTAAATCAAAATGCATCAAATACCTAAATATAAGACCTGAAACAATGTTACATAGAAGAAAATATAGGTACACAACTTATAGACCTTGGTAGTAGAGAACATTTTATGAACTTGACCCCAAAGGCAAGGGAAGTATAGGCAAAATTAAAGAATGGGACTATATAAAATTAAAAACCTTCTGCACAACAAAAGAAACTGACAGCAAAACAAAGAGGCAGCCAACCAGATGGGAGATGAGTTTCACAAATAGTAGACCCGAGAAAGGTTTAATTTCCAAAATATATACAGAAATCATAAAACAACACCAAACAAACAAACAAACAAAAAACAATCACAAAGGGGGCAGAGGACCTGAAAATGCATCTCTCCCAAGAAGACATATAAACAGCCAATAGATATAGGAAAAGATGTTCAACCTCACTGGCAATTAGGGAAATGCAAAGCAAAACTGCAATGAGATACCACCTCACACCTGTGAAAGTGTCCATTATCAACAAGACAAGCAATAATAAGTGTAGAAGAGATGTGGAAAAAGAGGACCCTCATCTACTGCCTGTGGGAATGGAGACTGGTACAACCACTTTGGGAAGGAGTCTAGCGATTCCTCAAAAAAATAAGAATAGAGCTACCATGTAACCCAGATATCCCTCTCCTGGGTATATACCCAAAAAACTCAAAATAATGTATTCACACAAATATATGCACCCCTACATTTATTGCTGCATTATTCATGGTGACCAAGACATGAAAACAACCCAAGTGTCATGCAATAGAGGACTGGATACAGAAGAAGTGGTACATCTACACAAAGGAATACTACTCAGCCACAAGAAAGGATGAAATAGCACCATTTACAACAACATGGATGGACCTTGAGAACATTAGGCTAAGCGAAATAAGTCAGTCAGAAAAAGCTGAGAACCATATGATTTCACTCATGTGTGGAATATGAAACTTGTGAACACAAACAGCAGTGTGGTCATTGCTAGAGGGAAGTGTGTGGGGGTAGAAGGTGGTGCCACTATATGATGACAGGAGATGATTTGACTATGGGTGGTGGCCACACAGTGCAATATATACGTATCTTGTAACATAGAAACCCACAACTGAAACCTATATGTTCATGTTAACCAATGTCAGCCCAATAAATGTAACTAAAAAATAAAAATCAACTTTCTAACAGGTTAGTCTCCTTTTATGGGTTAAAATCCTGATTTTTTAAATGATATACATTCATAAAAATATGCTCTTTCCTCTATCTTGGAGATAGAGCAAACATATTTACCAAAAAACAAAACAAAATTAAAAAAGACTAATTTGTCACTAGTATGACAGAAATATAACATGGTCAGCCAGCTAAGTATCCAGATTTATTATGAAATAAAATATTGATAACAGGCATTTAAGAAAAATAAAATTTTAATTTTGTTATTAAGTGTGAGTTATAACAAATCTGCCAAAGTAAACACATACCATGAAACACTGCACTTAAAATTTATGTACACATATGATTTCACACAAAAAAGCCACACACGTGTATATCTTGCTATTCTACAAAACACTTTCTCTAAGGTTTCTCTACTATCTCCTCTACCATCATAGAGAAATGAATTATACAGTAACTAGAATGTTTCTAAAATAACATAAATCAGAAAGATCATGATACTCTTGCTGAAAGTTCTTCCATGATTGACTCTCACACATAGAATAAAAATAACAAAAACCCTTAGCCAGTGTGTTAATTTACTATGACTTCTATAGTACACTCAGTGGCTGAAACAATGTACATCAATATTCTCCAAGTTCTGGAGGCTGATATCTGAGATTTAGATGTCAGTAGGATTGGTTTCTTGGCCCCTTCCCTTGGCTGTGGGTGGCCATCTTCAATTTCACATGGTAATGTCTTTCTAAATGTGTCTGTGTCTTAATTTTCTCTCCTTTTTAAGAATGCCAGTTATATTGGATTATAGTCTACCCTGATGAACCCATTTTAACTTAATTACCTCTTTATATACTCTATCTTCAAATACAGTCACATTCTGAGGTACTGGGGGGATAAGACTTCAACTGGAGTTTCATCTGTGATGATCAGAGGTACTTTCAAGTAATAACTTACGTTAAGTTTTGTTTACATTTAGAAATAATGTAGATTCAATGTTGTTTACGCTTTTGTCTGCTTTAAGGATTTTCCATCTGGTCTCCATTTTATTTTATTTTTACATCCCCTATTCACTCCAGTCCAGGCACAGAAATTGTAGATTTTTTTTCATTTTTGAAAATACTCAAGCCTATTCCAAACTCGATACAATTATCTCTATTCTAAAAGCTCTTCTCAGTGATTTTGCAGAAGTTGTTTCTTCCTTAAAAGTTCAATTTAAAAGTTAGTGCCTAACATAGATCTTCCATAATAACAACAAAATATAAATCAATATCTAAAATAACACTATTTTACTTTTTCCCATAACCCTTTTTGCTAAAGAGAGAGAGAGAGAGAGAGAGAGAGAGAGAGCTCTATTTCATCACAATTATGAGTGAATTCTCAGTAAGAACAAAAACTCCATATAGAAGGTAGAGAATAAATATATATTTATGATTTTAACAAATACATAAACAGATAGATATGATTAAAATGAATCACTCTATTATATCTGTTGGAAATTACTTATTTCTTATTCTTAATTTAAACTAATCATCATTTAAGATATAGTAGACACAATACAATTTTTGATAAGTTAAAATTTATATAGCTTTAACATTTTTAAATGATTCATTAATTAGAATTACACTAATTTCTTCATGTATTAGGTTGGTCAGATGTTATTTCCTTCATTTAAAAGTAGACAAGGATGACATTCATAGATTTTAAATTAGTTGCCTATGATCAAGTTAGAAATATCAGGACTTGAACTTCAATGCCAGGCTTCAAAACTGAGTGATTATTGCACTATCAAACGTCTTCCCTTTTACTTGTGCTCTGTCAGAGCATCTGCTGACTCAGACACTGTTTGCTCCCTTGCTTCTGGCCCTGCTGGGCTGCTCCCTGGCTCCCTGTTCCTCTTAGACAAAGGAAGTGCCTGCTACCACCAGCTTCTTCCCCCACTTGCCTGGCTGCAAGTTCCAGGCAGCAGGGCTACATCTGCAGGCCATCTGCGCTTCCTCCCATCTTGTCTCTCCGTTTATTCCGGTTGCCCAACTTTAGATGTTGCAATGTGAGGGTCTCTCAAGCATACATCTATGTTGAGCAGGGATATCTTTGTTAAATTATAGTTGGTTAACATGGAAATTTCACGGGGAAAGACCAAGGGGCTCTCACACCGCTATTCCTCTGACATCTGGTAGAGAGTTCTGGGAACAAAGTGACACATCAGTTAGTTGCTTTATATTATGAAGTAAATAACTTAATAACTCAATTTCTATGAATCTATGTATTAATAAAATCTATTAGAAATGTTGAATTGATGACAAAGACAATAATTTAAAGCTAATCAAACAAAAGCCATGACAACTATTATAGCTATTAAAATACTAGATATAAATTGATTGCTTAGTTAACCAAAATTTCAGATATAAATAACAACTCTCCTTTTAAAACTAGATATTCCATTTTAAAACACATAATTCACATCTGATTTAATTTACAGAATTATATCAAATTGGAATGTATAGTCAGTGAACAGCATTCCTCATAGAGATAAAACATATGTTAGCAGGATCAGTTATCTGACAAATCTTCATTATTCAGCCCAAAAAGTTGAAGCTGTAATCATCAAACATATGTCAAAGACAGAGGCATAGCAAGTCTAGTGTAAGGGAAAATTAAGATGGGAGAGTGGAATATAAAAGGTTGGAATAGGCACAAAGAGAATTAGATATCTAATTATAATCATGTTTTATTATCAGGCATTCAAGATTCTCTTCATATCATTTAATTAGAACAAATGTGTAATAGTCAGAACCACTTTACAAAGGGCTATTTAAAACAATATTTTACAGGAAAGTTGATGATTTATTCAATTTGCATTTGCTGCTTCCATGCGAAACTGATTACAGCACAATTTTCCCCATTATACTTGCTAATGTATTTAAAGGAAATGTCCAGTAGGTTCTCTGAAAGCCAACACTGATACGGAGTTTGAGGTGCCAGTATTTATTAGGGCTCAATATCTGTGTAAAGAAGAGAGAAGAAGCAGAATGAAGAAGAAGAAGTCTAATTGTAATGCAGGTTGACCAAAACCTTGGCCAGCTTGGGAAAGGAGGTATTGAAAGAGTGCTAGCCATCAGTTTTACCTCATGGACCAAAAGGCCAAGTCTTTATACCCCTTCCTTACTGAGTCACTGGAAACAGGCTTCCCTGAGAGAGTGTGACTTCATCCAGTTCTATTCTCTGCAGCTGAGCAGAATCTGAAGAAGTTGATAGTGGGCGGGGGCGGCAACCTAATGAACTCATTCCTCAGAGCTAGGCCCCTAGCCCTTTCTTGAAGTTGGATCTTAGATGGCACATCTACTTCCTTCCACCATTTGTGATAGTTGGATCCACTTCTCCATATATGTACATATATGTGTGTGTATATATCAAATTTCTTGCATTGGGCCTCTAGTGTATATGTGTATATATATACACACACACACACACATATACATATTTGTATATATATAAAATTTATTGGGGTGACATTGATTAATAAATTTATTTTAGATTTCAAGCATGCAATTCTATAATGTACCATCTATATATATATTATACCAATGGCCTGTTGTACAAAGATTCGCACAATAGGCCTTCCTTCCCCTGGTTTCCAGCACCAGTTTTCCTCCGGCACCCGGGATCCAGGCCCCCAGCCCCTCCTTGAGTGGAGCCCAGCCCCAGCCCTTCCTTGAGCGGAGCCCAGGGCCAGCAGGAAGCTTGGCTTCTTCCGTTGCCGGGAGCAACCCAAGCCTCCTGCTCGCTGCAGCTCCACAGCTGCCGCCATCTTCAGTCATCTTCAGTCTTTGTTTCGTGCCTTTGTAGGCAAATTAACTGCCATCTTTGTTGGGTTAATTTGCATAGTCACTCTGATTGGCTGGTGGGTGTAGCAGAGCGACAGAATGATGGTTAATTTGCATGTTTCTCTTTTATTATGTAGGATTGTGTGTTCACTGTCCAAAGTCAAGTCTCCTTTTGTCATAATTTATCCCCATTTTTCTTTCTTCTACCTGCCCCGCCCCCTTTCCCTTTCAGATAGTTCATCATTGGCATATTAAAATACAACAGATTTCTGGATTATTATTTTCTATCCTGTTACTTTACTGAATTTATTTATCAGTTCTAGTAGATTTTTGGTGAGATCTTTAGAGTTTCCTATGAACAGTATCATGACATCCGCAAATAATGACAGTTTTACTTCCTTTCCAATTTCAATGACTTTTATTTCTTTTTCTTATTTGATTTCTGTGGCTAGGACTTCCAGTATTATGTTGAATAAGAGTGGTGAAAGCAGGCATCCCTGCTTTATTCCCAATATAAGGAAACACTTTTAGTTTTTGTCCATTGAGTATGCTTTTGGCTGTTGATTTGTCATATATGGCCTTTATTACATTGAGAATTTTTATCATACATGGGTGCTGGATTTTATTAAATGTTCTTTTGGCATCTACTGAAATGATCATGGGATTTTTACTTTTCATTTTCTTTATGTGCTGTATCATCTTTATTGATTTGCAAATAGTGTACCAACTTTGTGTCCCAGAATAAATCCCACCTGGTCATGGTATATGATCTTTTCTATGTATTGCTGGATCCATTTTGCTATTTTGTTGATGATTATAGCATCTATATTCATCATATATTGGCCTATAATTTTATTTATTTGTAGTGTTTTTTATCAGATTTTGGGATTAAGATAATGCTGGCCTCATAAAATGAACTTGAGAGTCTTTCCTCCCTTGAATATCTGGAATAGTTTGAGAAGAATGGGTGTTAGTTTTTCTTTGAATGTTTGATAAAATTAATCTGTGAGACCATCCAGTCCAAAACTTTTGTTTGTTGATGTTATTGTGATTACTGCTTCAATTTCATTAGTTGTATGCTTTCCTTTTAGATTTTTTGATTTTTTCTGATTCAGTTTTGGAAGATTGTGTCATTCAAAGAATTTATGTCCAGATTGTTAAATTATTTTGGCATATAGTTTTTGTAATATTTTCTTATAATCCTTTGTATTTCTCTAGATTCCATTGTTACTTTTCCACTTTCATTTCTTTTATTTTTTGTTTTATTAAATTTATTGGGGTGATATCCTAATATATAGAAAGCCAGGGCCATCACAACCAAAACAACCAAATGATGACTGAACAGCAGGCTGCGTGAGGTGACCAGGCCGGCAGGGGGGTTAGTGAAGGACAACCAAATGACTGAACAGCAGGCTATGTGGGGCGACCAGGCTGGCAGGTAGGACAGTTGGGGGTGACCAGGCTGGCTTGGGGGCAGTTATAGGCAATCAGACCAGCAGGCAGAGGTAGTCAGGGGTGATCAGGCTGGCAGGGAAGGAAGTTAGGGGCAATCAGGCAGGCAGGCAGGTGAGCAGTTAAGAGTCAGTGATCCTGATGTGAGAGGGATGTCCGACTGCCGGTTTAGGCCCTATCCCTGGGAGTCAGACATCCCCTGAGGGGTCCCAGATTAGAGAGGGTGCAGGCTGAGCTAAGGGGACCACTCCCCTCTCCCCGGGCCTCTAGTTGGTTTATAAGATAATTTAAGTCCCAAGTGTACATTCCTATAATACATGATCTATATATTGCATTGTGTGTCCACAACCCACAGCCAAATAATCTTCTGTCACCATATATTTGGCCTCCTTTTCCCTTTTCTATTCCCCAACTTCCTTCCCTCTGGTAACCACCATACTGTAGTCTGTATCTGAGTTTCAGTGTTGAATTCTACATATGAATGAAATTGTATATTTCTTAGCTTTTACTGGCTGATTTGTTTTGCTTAGTTTAATATTCTCAAGATCCATCCAAGTTGTCACAAATGGCAGTAATTCATATTTTCTTATGACTTAGTAGTATTCCATTGTATCTTCTTTATCCAGCCCTTTATAGAAGGACACTTTTGTTGTCTTCGTGTCTTGGCCAAGGTAAATGATGCTGCAGTGAACATAGGTGTTCAAATATCTTTGTGAATAAGTGTTTTCAATTGTTTTAAGTAGATACCCAGGAGAAGGATTGTTGTTTCATATGGTAACTTTATTCTTTTTTTAAAATATATTTTATTGATTTCTACAGAGAGGAAGGGAGAGGGACAGAGAGCTAGAAACATCGATGAGAGAGAAACATCGATCAGCTGCCTCCTGCACACCTCCTACTGGGGATGTGCCCACAACCCAGGTACATGCCCTTGACTGGAATCAAACCTGGGACCTTTCAGTCCGTAGGCTGACGCTCTATCCACTAAGCCAAACCGGTTTCAGCGGTAACTTTATTCTTAATTTGTTGAAAAACCTCTGTGCTATTTTCATAGTGGCTGTACAAATTTACATTCTCGCCAACAGTGAACGAGGGTTCCTTTTTTTTACCACAACTTCTCCAACACTTGTTATTACCTGTCTTGCTGAAAATAGCCAATCTAACAGCTGTGAGGTGGTATCTAATTGTAGTTTTGATTTGCATCTCCCTAATAGCAAGTGAAATTGAACATCTTTTTATATATCTGTTGGTCATTTGTATGTCTTGTTGGGAGAAATGTCTGTTTGGGTCCTCTGCCCATTTTTTAATTGTATTGATCATTTTTTTGGTGTTAGTTACATGAGTTCTTTATATTTTTTTTTATATTAACCCCTGTCAGAGCTACCATTTGAAAATACCTTCTTTCATCCTTTTGGTTGCCTTTTTGTTCTGCTGGCAGTGTCTTGCTGTGCAGAACCTCTTTTACTCTTCATTTTATTTATTTGGGCTGTCTTTTTTCCCCTGGTGAATCTGGATAAAGGTTCGTTGATCTTGTTTGTCTTTTCAAAGAACCAGACCTTTTTTTAGTTATTGACATAGAAAACAACATATTCAATAAATCAATGGTCAAATGCCATGCTCCTGGGCTATATTAATCTGCTCTAGCAAAAATACCACATTGTATTTCTTTGTTTTGTAATAGTCTACAATTATCTCCCATATCCCGTCTGTTTTCTATAGTAGTTTAACTATGGAAACTACATATAAGAGACTAAACCCTCTAGTTTTATATGGTGGCAATAATCTCCCATGACCCTGACATGTGATATTATTTTTTATTTATTATTTGGCTAGGGAGAGAACTAGTTTCAGAGACGTTCAGTTTGCTTTTACTAATTGATAACACCTGCTCCACAGATAAAAAATGTAAACTACAACCTATGTTACTTTAAATTACACATTTTGGCATCAGAAAAATGTCCCGAGTTGGGTTTAGAGACTATATGATAGCCCTTTGTAAGCCATATATAAAACTTAATTTATTATTTGGCTTCTATGTGCCACTTCACTAAGAGGATGCATGATAACACTTCAGGTTCTGGGTATCAATAACAATTGGATACTCTTCCCAACATTTCTAATAATATTTTGGTATTCTTTGTTCCCCAGAGTAGAGTGACACATATAAAGTGACATAGGGTCCTTTGAGAAAGTACTGATGGATTAATTTCCTTATATAATTGATTTGGAATTGCAGAGTCCTTCTTTTTAGAGATACAACAACTCCTTCAAACCATGGATTCTGGGTTTGATCATATTCTCAGGTAAAAAAAAAACGGGGGTGGAGATCATGAATCTTTATTTTGGTCATTGTCCTCAGGTTTCTGGTTAACTAGTCCTTGATTTTTTATATGATATTGCTATCAATTTATTTACTTCTGATTTTAAGATGGTTATGTTAATCATTTCAATAACTCAGTCAGGTCCCCATGGTCACTATATAAATCTTGGTAATTATTATTATTGTTGTTATAAAATTACAATCCTATGGTTTCTGGTAGTTAAGTGTTGTAATCTGATTTTTAATATTTTGAGATTTTATAATCCTCCTTTCTATAACAGTCTCTCTTACTGTCAGCTGCCACATTGCAGAAGAAAACCACAACTTAATTAATTAGAGCTATAGTGACTTTTTCACCAGCACATTTACTATAAACATATTAAGTGGTGTACTTGTGGTCTGGTCTTTCTGTAGAATGCAGTCTTCCTGTGAGTCTTCCAACCATAGATAGTACCTTTATTCCAGGACATTAACATTCCAGAACCTTAAAATTATTCTGCCATTGTTTTCCTTGAAATTTCTAGCATTTCAACTTCACTTAACATAGAACATTGTTTTCTCCATGTTTAAGGTACCCATTCTATTGATGACTTTGTTGCATATATTTGATCTGCAGCAAGTGACACACACAACATATACTTTTCTCAACAGCCATTGAGAAATAAGTAATAAGAAATAAGTAATCACACTAATGACATTATATCTACATTAATAAAAGACAAAGATGCTAATTGACCATACCTTCACTACACCCATCAGCCAATCAGAAGAGTACGCAAATTAACCCAACAAAGCTGGTCGTTAAATTTACATACTGCAGGCAGGGCGGGACAGCACGATCCACCACCTGCCCACCACCATCCGGGCCTCCTGTGTGCGACCCAGGGCGACGGGACTGGCCAGCATGATCGGCTGCCCTCCCTTCTGCCATCTGGGCCTGCCATCTGCGACCTAGCACAGGATCTGGCCCTGCCATCTGCCACCCAGGAGCGGGCCTAAGCCAACAGGTGGTTATCTCCCAAGGGGTCCCAGACTGTGAGAGGGCACAGGTCGGGCTGAGAGACATCCACCCCCCTCCAGTGCAAAAATTTTGTGCACCAGGCCTCTAGTATATATATATATAATATGGAAGTACATTTTCATTAAAATATTTAGAATTCATGATATATATATATTTGCATATGTATTAAGTGTCTCTCTGTGTATGTGTTATATGTGTGTACATGCATATATCTGTGTGGGTAGACAGATGGAAAGATAGAGAAGAAAAGCCTCTCCAAAAAATAATTCATTTGATGTAAATTTTTACACTAATTTAGAGAGTAAAATAATAAAATATATGTCCAGCAGCAGGCATTTGATTTATATTATTATTTTTCTTTTCTTAAAATAAACTGTTCTATTAAGAAAACAGAGTTCTGTTATAAAAGAAATGCAGAATATTTATTTGCCTGTGAAAGTGTGGATTGAGAAAGCAATGAATAGAAACTATTGCTATCTATTTAGTCCCCAGCATTTTAAGTCAAATTTCTATGTGCTAAAATGATAAAGTGTTTGGCACATAAGAAATCCATCATGTAAATATAGTCTTGATACAAGTTTGAACAAGAAAATTATTATGCTGTTGTAAGAAATATTACTATCCAGTAAAACTAGGATGAAATATAAAAATACAAAGCAATAAAATACAAATACATAAGGATATTCTTACCATACTTTTCAATAAATGATGCAGAAAAAAATTCTAAAAAGTAAGTCACAATTTGAGGTCTTGAGTCATAGGACCTAGGAAAGTTTCCAAATTCGTAGTTAATATGAAAAAAAATCTGCTTTCATAATTGCATTCCCTATAACATGAGACAAATTTTAATTCAAAGTACAAATGTGTATTTTTCTGATTGCTATTGCTGCATAGTAAACTATCCAAAATTAGTTGCATAAAATAAGACCTTGATTAGTATTAAAAATTCAGTTGATCAAGAATTTAAATGTAATATAGCAAAAATGATTTATATGTTTTCCATAATTTCTGTGGCCTCAGATGGGAAGACTCAATGGCTGAGATTGATTCAAACAGCCAAGTATGCCTTACAAGGCTATGGGCTGGAAAAGGTGAGGATGAGGGCTTCAATTTCCAGATAAATTATTCTCTTGCATATTTACCTCTGGGATAATGAGACTCAGAATGTGGAGTGTGTGGACTCTTCAGGTTTGAGATTTTCAGCATGATGACTAAGTTCCACGAAGAAGTTTTCTAAGAGAGAGGTCATTCTAGAAGCACCATGGAGAAGATACATGGTCAAACCTGATCTTGCTTTGGATGGAATGTATCATAAATTCTGCCCTACTCTATTACCTGTGACATTCACTGTCTTGTTCAGATTCAAAGGGAGAGGACATGGACTGAATTCATGAGATGAATTTCAAAAAGTTTATGCCATTTTTTAAAAACTGACACAGAGTTAAAATAATAAGAGCCAATTTTTGTGATTTCAATAATTAACCCAGATGAATTCAAACATGGTGGTTGATAAAACACCAGGCAGTGAGAGAGTGTGAGTGAGTAAAGAAGTGAGGGGGGCGTGTGGATGTGTGGTCTGTGTGTGGGGGGTGGGGGGTGAGGGAGAGTTAGTCATCACAGGAGTTCTAGGGACTGACAGATCAGGCTCTCCTAGACAGGGAGCCCCTGATACTGCCATGAGCACTCAAAGGCTGGTGCAGCTTTAGCATGAAACCCACACGGTGTTGTACAAGGTATCAAAGGAGTTCAGAAGTGCAGCCACACCAATACCCAGACTGACCTCAGACACTACCCCCAGACTTGTGCAGGAAGCCACTTGCCAACCATAACCCATGTGGAACAACCAGCATGTCCCAGCAGTGAGAAGTGCAGTACTGTGCTGCAGGTCCCAGATGTCTACAGTCAGTGCTTGCCATAGAGATCTCCTGAGCTGCACCTCCTTGCTGGAGCCCAAACCCAGGTTCTGAAGTTCCCACTTTACAAGTCCTAACACTGTGAGTGCAACTGAGGGGTATCACATGCTGGCCCCATCCCCCAGTCCCTGTACAGAGCCTTCTGGCTGGCCACGCTCAGCCCCAAGCACAAACTGAGCTGTCATTGAGCTGTAACCTACCTTCAGCCCAACTCAGAGCTGCTGCTGTGACCTTGTGTGTTCAGCCACAGGTCACAGGACCATGCTGCATGTGCAGTGCCAGAAGGCCTTAGGGTGTCATCCTGCTTGGGGTGCAGGGAACACACAGGAATTGCATGCCAGACGGATCTGGGCCCTCACAGGGATTTGGACACCAGAGGAACAGTGCATAGGTTCCTGTGAACACTGAGAATCTGAAGTGAACAATTGAGGGGCCAGAACCATGAGAGAACAGGTACAACTCAGAGCAGAGATAATAAAGGTGTGAAAATCAAGGCAGACCCCGGCTCCAGGCTAGCAAGTCCTGGATCATTGAACTACTAGTTGCGTCAATCTCTTGGACCCCAAGCAGGGAGCCCAGGACCAGAAAGTGACAGGAAAAATGGGGAGACAAAGAAACAACTCCCAAAGGAGAGAAAAGGAGGAAATCCCCCCCACCCTCCCGCCCCGGGTAAAAAGGGAACTAAATGAAATGGAGGTAAGTAATATTTCAGAGAAAGAATTCAGAGTAGGGGGTCATAAAGACCCCTAAACCAGCTGAATAAGAAAATCAACAACATAATTAAGAATCAAGAGGAAATGAAGAGTAGCAGCAATAAAAAACACAGTGGAATATTTCATCAGTAGACTAGAAGAAACAGAGGACCGAATCAGTGATTTAGAAGACAGAGTAGTAAAAACACCCAATCTTAACAGCAATTGGAGATAAAAATTAGAAAACAGGAGGAGAGCTTAAGCAACCTTTGGGACAACATGAAATGAAGCAACATCCGTATAATAGGGGTGCCGGAATGAGAAGAAGAGGAGAAAGGGCTAGAAAACCTATTCAAATAAATAATATCAGAAAACTTCCCTAATTTGGGAAAGAAAAAGTTACCCAAGTGCAGAGTCCCAAAAAGATGAACCTAAAAAGACCCATACCAAGACATGTTGTAATTACAATGGCAAATGTTAATGACAAAGAGAGAATCTTAAGGGCTACAAGAGAGAGACAGAGAGGTTACCTATAAGGAATCTCCAATTAGATTATCAAATGATTTCTCAACAGAAACACATAAGGACAGAAGGGAATGGAATAAAATATACAAAGGGATACAAAGCAAGGGACTGAGTCCAAGAATACTCAATCCAGCAAGGCTATCATCAAAATTGAAGAGGTAATCAGGAGCTTGGCAGACAAAAAAAAAAAAAAATGTCTAAGGGAGTTTATTACTGCCAACCCAGCAATGTAAGAAATGCTAAAGGAAATGTTGTAAAAAGAAAAAATAGAAAGGGAAGTAGGAACACATGCATAAAGAATAAAAATGGCCACAAACGAGTACCTATCAATAATAACCTTAAACATAAGTGGACTAAATCCAATCTAAAGATATAGAGTGACTGAATGGATAAGAAAACATGACACATATATATGTTGTCTATAAGAGACACACCTCATAACAAGGGATTTACATAGGCTGAAAGTGAAGGGATGGAAAATATTTCTCAGGCAAACAGAAATAAATAAAAAGCTGGGGTAGCAATATTTATATCTGACAAAATAGATCTCAAAGTGAAGGCCATAAGAGATAAGGAAGGCCACTGAATAATACTAAAGGGATTGATACAACAAAAGAATATAAATCTGGCAAACATATATGCACTCAATATAGGAGCACCCAAATACTAGTACATTAAAAAAAAAAAAAAACTTCTGGAAGAAATCAAGGGAGAGATCAACAGGGATACAATAATAGTATGAGACTTTAATACCCCATTGACATAACTGGATACATCTTCTTAACCAAAAATCAACAAAGATACAGCAATCCTAAACAACAAGTACATCAGATGGACTTAACTAACATCTTCAGAATTTTTCACCCCAAAGCTACAGAATATACATTCTTCTCAAGTGCACACGTGACATTTTAAAAAATAGACCACATATTGACACAAAGGCAGTCTCTTAAAATTCAAGAAGATTCAAATTATATTAAGCATCTTCTCAGATCACAATGGCATAAAATTATAAATCACCAAAATAAAAACAATAAAAAAAATCAAGCACTTGGAGGCTAAATAGCATGCTATTAAACACTCTTTGGATTAACAAAGAGATAAATGAATAAATAAAAAACATCCTGGAAACAAATGACAATAAAAACACAACAATACAAAATCCATGGGACACAGTGAAAGCAGTCCTGAGAGATAAGCTCATAACACTACAGACATACCTCAAAAAAACAAGAAAAAATGGTAATAATTTATCTAACCTTACAACTTAGAGAATTAGAATGAGAGCAACAAGAAAATCTCAGAGAGAGCCTAAGGGAGTAAATAATAAGGATCAGAGCAGAAATAAATGACATAGACACACAAAAATATACAAAAAAATCAATAAAATAAAGAGCTAGTTCTTTGAAAGGATAAAAAAAGATTGATAAACCTCTAGCCAGGCTCACCAAGAAGTAAAGAGAGAGGATCCAAATAAACAAAATCAGAAATGAAAGAAGTGAAGTAACAACCAACCTCAGATGATTGTAAAAAATACTATGAACAACTCTATTTCAACAACTGGAAAACCTAGATGAAATGGACATATTCTTAGAAAAATACAATCTTCAAAAAAATTCAATCATAAAAAATAAAAAAATGAAAATCTAAATAGGCCAATCACTATGGAGGAAATTGAGGGAGTAATCAAAAACTTCCAGCAAACAAAAGCCCTGGGATGGATGACTTCACAGGGGAGTTCTATCAAACATTCAAAGAACTAAAACCTATGCTCCTTGACTATTCCAAAAAAATCCAAGAGGAGGACACACTTTCAAGCTCTCTCTATGAAGCCAGCATTACCTTAATCCCAAAATCAGGTAAATACACTACAAAGAAAGAGAATTATAGGCCAATGTCCTTGATGAACATAGATGCCAAAATCCTCAATAAAATTCTAGCAAATCAGATCCAGCATTACATTAGAAATATACATCATGACCAAGTGGGATTTATTCTGGGAATGCAAAGCTGGTATAATATTTGCAAATCAATCAAGGTGGCACATCACATAAACAAATTGAGAGACAAAAATCACATAATCATATCAATAGACACAGAAGAAGCACTTGACAAAATCCAATACCCATTTTTGATAAAAACTCTCAGCAAAGTAGGAATAGAGGGAGCATATCTCAACATAATAAAGGCCATACATGACAAGCCTCCAGTGAACATCATACTCAAAAACCAAAAGCAATTCCTCTAAGAACAGGAATAAGACAGGGATGTCCACTTTCACCACTCTTATTCAACATAGTAGTGGAAGTC
>NW_006283162.1:54466-68339 GCF_000327345.1 Myotis davidii
GAACAAAATAGTGATGTCAGCTTTCACCACTCTTATTCAACAACAGAGGCCCAATGCATGAAATTCCTGCAAGGGCCTCAGACCTCGCAGCCCTGGCTTCATCTGGAAGGTCATCCAGAAGGACATCGGAAGGTCATTTGGTTTTCCAGTCTAATTAGCATATTACTCTTTTATTGTTATAGATAGTACTGGAAGCCTTAGCTACAGCAATCAGACAAGAAGAAAGCAAAAAAGGCATCCGAATTCCAAAGGAGGAAGTAAAACTGTCATTATTCACAAATAAGATGATGTAAGGCAGGCTGGTGCTAGTGCTGATTCTTAGGCTTTTTATTGAAGGTTTGGGGCATGCTGACAGGTTTGGGGCATACACCACCAAAATACTACTTAATTTAATAAATGAATTTAGCAATGTAGCAAGATACAAAATTAACACCCAGAAATCAATGGCATTCAACAATGAAGTCACAGAAAGAGAAACTAAAAGAACAATCCTATTTACCATTGCAACAACAACAACAACAAAAAATTAAGATACCTAGGAATAAACATAACTAAGGAAGTAAAAGACCTGCACTCAGAAAATTATAGGACATTGAAAGAAGAGATAAAGGAAGATATAAACTAGTAGAAGAATATACTGTGTTATGCATTGGTAGAATCAACATCATTAACCAGTTAACTGCCACAATATTTTTAATTTAATTAATAAAGGTCTGCAGCTTGCATCTATAGATGCTTATGGAATACAAATGGTTAAAATGTCCATACTACCCTAAGCAATCTATACATTCTAAGCAATCCCCATCCAAATACCAACAGCATATTTCACAGACCTAGAACAAACTCTCCAAAAATTTATATGGAATAAAAAAAGACCTCAAATAGCCACAGCAATCTTAATAAAAAAAGAATAAAGTTGGAGGGATCACAAATAGCAGACATCATGTTATATTACAAAGGCACTGTTCTCAAAACAGCCTGGTACTGGCTCAAGATCAGATACATAGATCAATAGAACAGAACAGAAAACCAAGAAATAGACCCAAACCAGTATGTTCAATTGATATTTGACAAATGAGCAAGAGCATACAGTGAAGTCAAGATAGTCTCTTCAATAATTGGTGTTGGGAAAATTGGACAGATATACACAAAAAGATAAAACTTGACCACCAACTTACACCATACACAAAATTAAACTCAAAATGGATAAAGGACTTAAATCTAAAATGGGAAACCAGAAAAAATATTTTAAAAATCCATAGGCAGCAAAATATAAGATATAGCTCATAGCAATATTTTTACTGATATATCTCCTAGGTCACAGTGGTTCTCAGCCTTCCTAATGCCGTGACCCTTGAATACAGTTCCTCTTGTTGTGGTGACCCCCAATTTCATTGTTACAAATTGAACATAATTAAAGCATGGTGATTAATCACAAAAACAATATGTAATTATATATGTGTTTTCCGATGGTCTTAGGCAACCCCTGTGAAAGGGTCATTCGACCCCCTAAGAGGTTGCAACCTACAGGTTGAGAACTGATGACCTAGGAAAATTGGGGCAAAGGAGAAAATAAACAAATGGGACTACATCAAAATAAAAAAGCTTCTGCACACCAAAAGAAACCATCAACAAAACAAGACAGCCCACTGCATGGGAGCACATATTTGCCAATGCTATCTCAGACAAGGGTTTACTCTCCAAAATTTACAGGGCTCTCATACAACTTAACAAAAGGAAGATAAACAATCCAATCAAAAAATGGGCAAAGGACCTAAATAGACACTTTTGAAAGAGGACATATAGAAGGCCGAGAGACCAATGAAAACATGCTCAAAGTCCTTAATCATCCAAGAGATACAAATCAAAATGACAATGAGATACCATCTCACACCTGTCAGAATGGCTATCATCAACAAATCAACAGATGATAAGTGCTGGCAAGGATGTGCTGGCAAGGCTGCACCAGTTTGCATTCCCATATATTGCTGGTGGGAATGCAAACTGGTGCAGCCTTTATGGAAAACAGTATGGAGTTTCCTCAAAAATTTAAAAATGGGACTCCCATTTGATCCAATAATCCCAGTACTCAGAATTTATCCCAAAAATCAGAAACACCAATCAGAAATAATATAGGCATCTCTATGTTGATAGCAGTACAATCAAAAATTGCTAAGATCTGGAAACAGCCTAAGTGCCCATCAGCCAATGAGTGGATTAAAAAACTGGTACATCTACACAATGGAATACTATGCTTCTGTAAAAAAAAAAAAAAAAAAAGGAACTCTAACCATTTGCAATAGCATGGATGGACCTGGAAAGCATTATGCTAAGCAAAACAAGCCAGTCAGAGAAAGATAATTATCACATGATTTTACTCATTTGTAATGAACAAAAACTGATGAACAAAAACAGATCCATAGACACAGAATCATCAAACAAACTGTCATACCTCAGAGGGAAGGCAATAGAAAGGGGGGAGGAAGGGTATGAGAGATCAACCAAAGAATTTTTATGCACACTACAGACCCAGTGCACAAATTCGTGCATGGGTGAGGTCTGCTAAAAAATTAAAAATCCTAAATACTTTTTTAGGGGCTCATTTGATTATGCCTGGCCCACCCACCCACAGTAATTTCCATTCGATAAACTTGAAGTCAAATAATAAGGAAACGCAATCAGGTCTGCAAAATCCCTTTTGTCACTTAATCACCAAATCATGGATGTGATATCGCATTATATTCACTATTTCCATACATATTCAAAGAGAAGGAATTACCTAGTGCATGTGCATCAGGGACAGGAATCTGGAAGCCACTTTAGAATTACACACACCACATCGGGAATTATTAAAAATGGGCCAGTTAGTTTAATAATTGATTATTTCCTAGTATATTAGGATACATGCAGAAAAATAGCACCATGAACAGGTGGAGAGATTTAAAATAAGAAACTAGATTCTGTTGGCAGAGATGAAAATGTGAAAGGTGAGACAAAAACAACAGGAAGCTGTAATGAACTTTTGGCGGATGGGCAGAGGGAGAGCATAGTATTAGAGCACAGTAACACTAAGCAGTTTTAGCATCAAATCCTGCTATTCAGAGGCATCAGGCAGGAGCTGGCACTGTGAAGGAGTCATCTGGCTGAAGCTGAAGCTAAGAGTCCTCAAGAAAGTATAGAAACTTGGACCCTTAAGAAAGGCTACACGGCATTATTTGGGTTCTTCAGAGGAAGAGGAGGGAAAGTCCTCCGGTCTCTCTTCATCTTTCCCATAAATTTCTCTTCAGTGATTTTCATTGAAGCAACCTAACCAGGAGACAGTACATAAGAACTTCCAGTAAGTGTAGCTCGTGGAAGTCACCCCAGTGCCAGAGGGGGCAGAGCAGGGGAAAGAAGCAGGGAATCAGAACCAACAAGCAAATGACAATGACACGAGTTTTGGGTTACACATAGGTCTTGGGTTAAATAGGTTAAATATATTCTAGTTTGATTATGCAAAAATACTAAGTATATATGTATATTAACTTAATTAATTCATGATCTTATTTTCTTTATTTAATTTTGTTTCTTCTCATTAAAATATATTTTGGGGGGGGGGGTGGATACAATTAGACTCACAACAAATCACATAGATATTATGTCTGTCTTTAATACTATCTCAAACCAGAAGTGTCCTAGAGACCAAAGAGAATATTGTTTGGGATATATGATATTTTATAATTACAAAATTTTAAATCTTTTTAGTTATAAATAAAATCTATAAGAGTTTTATTTTGTCAATAGGATAGCTTATCATTCATCAGAATTTGACTCATAGAAATGTAAAATTTTGAATTATTCTCTGTTATGGATTGGCCAGGTGACCTGCCATAAATCCAAATTGTTTATTATTAGAAAGAAAAAAATTGCTGTATAAAACAAAAACAGTTGATTTAGTCTTAAATCAAACAATTCTCTCCCAAAGAATATTACTTTTGTGGTTGATTCAATACACAGATTAGTCCAAATAAATATCTACTATATATATTAAAACAAAATTACCCCATTATTGATATGAACTAAATGAGAGATTTGCATGGGTGCTGTGCTTCCTGGTTAAATTTTTATATTAAAGAAATTTATTCACTGTGAATAGAACAAACTATTGATAAGCTTTAGGCAAATAACAAAGCTAGATATTGGTGTATGATATCAAACTTGATGCAATTCAATATCAGGCTGTTTCATAACAGCCTCTAATAAAGAGGATCTATTTTATTAGATTTTTCTTTAATAACCATAAAATTACATAATAGATCAACACATTTTAATGATAAATATTTATATTATAAATCAGATAAAAATCATCTTAATGTTTCATGCTGCCAAGAGCATTTTGAAATTTTGTATTTTTCAATTTACCTGTAGCTGCTAAGATACAATTCAACTAAATCATTAGATAAATTAATATTATAACTGGGTAAAAATACCTCATTATATTCTAAAAACCCAGAGATACAAATTTAAATCTAAAATTAATGATGATCTCACTCTAAGTATGCCTTTATATTTCACATCGTTTCTGTCAAATAGATAACTTATCAATGTTCAAATTAGGGTGTCTATAATAACCACATATGAATATAATAATTACATAAATGTTCTATTTAAATTGAATGTTTGTATTCATTGTTTGAAACTCAGTGAGCTGGTGTAAAGAATGTCCTAAATGCTGAAAGAGTTCCACTATTAAACACTTTTTCCTTCTTAGTTTATGTTGGATTTAAAAGTAGGTAAAATTTCATAATTAAGATTATACTACTATCACTGCAATGAAGTAATTATTTAGAACAAAGACTAGAATGTGTTGATGTGACATTTTGTTTATAATTGCTGGCATTCCTATAAGAGCATTATTAACTAGTTAAGAATTCAGATTATTTTGAAAACTCTCAAAGAAATTCAAAACTAAAATCTTACTAGAGGTTGGTTGAATTAACTATATTATCTTTTGTTTGTTTTTATTGATTTTAGAGAGAGGAAGGGGAAGGGAGAGAGAGAGAGAGAGACATCAGTGATGAGAGAGAATCAATGATCTGCTACCTCCTGCACATCATCTACTGGGGATTGAGCCAGAAATCTGGGCATGTGCCCTAAACAGGAATCAAACCATTACCTACTGGTTTATGGGTCAACGCTCAACCATTGAAATACACAGGCCAGACAACAGTTTTATTTTTTTATTTAAAATTGAGGTTTCTCTTTTCTCTGTGTAATATAGTAAACATTAATAAATCCCTTTGTGAATGTTCCCCCACATCCTGCGTGGTTCAGGGTTCAGGATCTGGAGAAGGGGCCATACACAAATGAAAGAGATGAGACAAGAAATAATAATTTGGAAATATTGGTGGCCAGGTGAGCAAGCCCAATGCAAGAGAAAGAACTTCCACTGGTGCCCAGGCCTCGCCAGCCTTTTATTCAATGTCAGATACACATCTAGCTCTTAGGCAGGTAATTGTGGTAACGGATTCAAGTTTCACCAGCATTCCAGGATCCTTGTTTGCACTTGTCTGAGAGCGAAGACAATGGGTGGCTTCCTGCATCCCTTTTATAAAATAATCAAAATACTTTTTAAATAAGAGGGAGGATTATAAAAAGATACACATGCATTATGGAAAACTATTCAAGAAAATTAAAGAAAAAAGAAACTCTAGAACCATGATAGGCTGGTAAGGAAGCGGCAAAGTCCTAGTCTCTACTTTAGACACTGGAATGCTCTGTAGAAGCAGGAGAACCTGGCTATCATTCAAATGATACACCAGTGAGGGCGTTAGTAGGTTGAAGTTCCTGGGTTTAAAAATCTTTTTAAAAGGAGAAAAGGTAAAGCTACCCTCTCTGTATATATATGGAATACTATTCATTTATATACTTGAAATTCTGTGAGGGTCTATACATTGCTAACTTATTAATATTGTGGCACAAACAACTCTTGAAATATCATCTCCTGAATCTAATTCATAATAAAGAATCATAGCTCCCACACTGTAAACATAATTATTTCTAGCTAGATTTATTTTAGAAAATAGCATTTGCAGTGGCAAAATGCCCAGGGCTAGCGCTGCAATTTTATAACTCTGATACTAATTAATACTGTAATACCAAATTAAATAAAACTAAAACCATTTCTTAGAAAGCAACATTTCATACTCTGAAATTTATTGCAGCTAATATTACTTTGTAATGACTTCGTTCATATTCTAATGAAATGAAGTTTGGACCCTTGCTGAGAATGACCATTCTTTCTTATACAACTGGGTTCTTTGCAGCCAAGGCTTGCCACAACACTATTTTTTTTTAATTGTGTGCAGTATGGAAGTTAATTTGGATCATTAATTTTCTTTATGTACTCAGTGTATAACTTTATATACTCTATATACTCTTACATTGATATTGGCTGAAATAGTAGAACAATTCCAGGAGAACTTGTTCCTTTAACTATCTACATCTCTATCTGAGATTATTTCCCTCATTTAATTTTTATATAGTTCATTTTGACTACTCTTTTGTAGGCTCAATTATGAATTGAATATTAGGTACATCTCAGAATGGGATATTGAATACATTGAAATGCATTATGCATAAGGAAAACAAAGTACTGAAAAAACACAGTGCGCATTTCATATTTATTTACATATATATTTGGTGGTGCTGCATAAGAAGTAATTTTTGAAGCTATAAAAGTGAATTATTAAATATATTTGCTATAGGTTGATGTGTAAACATGACATTTTTAGAAGATTTTTTGTTTGTTTTTTTGAGGGGTGTAATGTTTTTCTTTTTCTTTTCTTTTCTTTTTTAATTCCTATTCCCCTACCCTCACCTCTTTGGAAACCATCAGCTTGTTCTCTGAATCTATTGGTCTGTTTCTGTATTGTTTTGATTATTCATTTGTTATGTTTTGCTTAGATGACAGATACTAGTGAAATCACATTGTATTTGTGTTTCTCTATCTGACTTACTTATTTCATTTAGCCTAATACCTTCTAGGTCCATCTATGCTGTCACAAATGGTAATATTTCATATTTTTCTTTTAAAAAATCTTTGCAAGTTTTTGTAGATACCATTTGTTGGCTACCTCAACACTTATTCTAAATTCCTTTTAAAGTGTCTTCTTGATGGCACATATAGAAAAACTAAATTCTGTATTTCCACAATCTTTTGAAAAAGCTAGTTTTCCAGATATGATTTAGGGTTAGCCAGTCAGATGTAATGGTATGAGACTGGGAATCAAAACCTAGGTAAATAAAGAGAGGAATATTCAAACGATCAGATAAAACACAATGTCAGCAACACACAAATCACTTAAACGAATCCCTAGATATGTACATAGCCATAGTACCCCCAATAAAGCAAATTTTTCAGTAAAGCTAGTAGGAAAATAATAAAATTAATACACTTTGAAATAATTTATGTATTCCAGCTTATGTATTCAAGAAGAGGACATATTTCACTGAGAATTAGTATGCAGAAAGCAAAAGAGAAAAAAATGTCTAATAGAAATTTAACTCATAATCCTGTTTATGCTAGAAGAACAGAAAATAAAAACAAGCACCACTGATATTTTCAAATGTATCCTTCACATCTGGAAAGTCATCATCTTAAGGGTAAATTTTCTTTCCACCAAACCCAATAACCAGATGAAACTGTTGCTGACCAAGAGTCCACTGGAACTGCCCTCAAAAATGCCACTACATAGCCCTAATCCCAATGCTTTTTTCAACATTGATTATCCTAAGCTTACACCCTTTACTTAAAATTTTAATAACTTTTAAAGGAAAAAAAATACCTTTAAGAGGCATCATTTATCTTTGTCTTGACATTTTCTGTTATAGCATGGCATCATCAGAAAGTAATAGTTTATCCAGAATTTTTTACCATGTTATATATGCTATCTTCAAATGCAAGTATTGCATTTGACTTATGCATTTTAAGGCAAAATTTATGATATAAATCCAGTTCCAAATATTATATGAATATTTTGATATCTATTATTTGCCTAAAATTTATGGATAACTATTTCTCATTAATATTCCATATATTAACCTATGTGATATATAATCTTCAAAACAAATTTGAGAGATATATGCCGTCATTTTTTTCCCATTTGTCTTGAATCCTTTTCAATCCTATATAATAAAAGCCTAATATGCTAAATGTCCAACCATTCATTCAACCGTTAAAAAATTTGACCATTCGACCAGTCACTATGACATGCACTGACCACCAGAGGGCAGATGCTCTGACCGGTAGTTTAGCTTGCTGTTGGGGTCCAGTGATTGGGAGTGGACAAGACGGGCCGGACACGCCCTGGAGCCAACCTCCCTCAATCCCTCCCTGGGCAGCCAATCTCCTGATGTCCCTCCCTGGCCTCTAAAGTATTTCTTCTAATTAATTTCCTTTCAATGTGCATGAATCCATGCTGTGGGCCTCTAGTTTTAATATAATAATCATGCGATGGAGGTTGAATTCTGTTTTTATACCATTATTGGAAATTGCTTAAATTACAATTTATTAGCGGTAAGTATATTTACCCTTCCATATATTTTTTTAATATGAACAAATTTAGAAAGGAGAAGACTTTCTATTTAAGAAACATGAGTATGTGGTCAACATCTCATGTTATTGGCAGAAAGGAATATAGAACTTCATTTTTTTAATGACTTCAACATTCCTTTGAACATCTTTGACTAATCTTCCACAGAATCCCTCTTGCTCTTCAGTCTTTCTATTTCTTGGCCCTCTTTTCATCTAGTCTATTGATGCCTTGTTGATATGACTTCAAAAATATTTTGCTGTATGTTGTTCTGTACCTCAGTAAATACATAACTCAATTATACTTTATACATAAAGTATATGTACTTTATGGAAATAGTCTAAACACGTAGATAAGCAAGGCAAACTGTCATATTGGTTAAGAGCATGGACTCTGAACCCTACTATTTACTACCAGTGTGATCTTGGGAAGCGACTTATTTTCGCTTTGCCTCAGTATCTTCTTTTGTATAATAGAGGTTATAATAATGCCTACCTCATGGGTTTCGTGAGTGTTATCACAAAACAATTGGAAACTTCTGGCAGGTTGTAACTTCTCAGTAAATGTTAATGTTGTTATTGTTGCAATGCCTCTTCTGCTGTGAGTAAACAAAATTAGATCAAGGAAAGCACTAGTTCTGAATTATACCTGATCAATTAGCCTCCTTTGAAATAGGTGGTTGGGTAGTTACAGCCCACAGAGAAGATGACTCCTCCTTTCATGCCCGTATTGTTAGGCAGCTGAGCATATCTACTCACCAATCTCACCAATGTGGTAGAAGCAGACCCCGTTATCTTACACTGGGTATAGATAAACTTTATTTGTTAAGCCACTATGCTGTGCATTGCATCCCTGAACTTATTTATCTTATAATTGGAAGTCCGTACCTTTTGACCACCTTCACCCATTCTTGGCTCTGGCAATCATCAATCTAGTTTCTGTTTCTATGAGTTTGGTGTGTTTTTTTTAAGATTCCACATAAAAGTGAGATCATACTGTATTTGTCTGTCTTTGTCGTTTAAGCTCTTAAAAGTTCCTTGAATCACTGTTACCAAGGGACCTTTTTATTCCAATTATATATGCTGCAATAAGATCAGTATTTGGAAATATTATATATGTATAGAGAAGAATTAATTTCATATAACTCAGTTGGAAAGATGCAAATTAATAAAAAAATACCACTATAAGCTCTATTTTAGACCTTAATTTTATTTAATTCAAAGCCATCTATATAATATCAGTAATTTAATAATATCTTTATATTATTACAACTCATTTGGCAACATACTGTGAATGCTATTGCTGCTAAAGCTACTGAAAAAAAAATCTTGTAGTATTTTCAACTGTTAGAAGAGGGAAACCAGGAAAAAAAAAGCAGTTTAAGACTAAAAATGGTTAATCTAAAGTTTCTATTTAAATTTTAAAAAGCTTATTATTCACTTAATGAAATGCCTAAAGACTCATAAGTTCTTCCTAAGAACTTGTGGTACTCAGATCAATGTTCCCTAGTTGAACTTGATTATCGCTAGTCATAAGTCAGAGTCTTCACAGGCTGCCTCTACTCTTTCATACCAACAAGTACAAAGTAATGCATTGAAGTAGTAATTTAACACTATTCTGGTAACTTGTAACATCTGATGCAGTTTCCAAAAGTAAGTAATTTCCAAATAGGCAGTACTTTACTATTTAACTAGCCCAGTGCACAAAATTCGTGCATGGGTTGCGTCCCTAGGGCTGGTTGGCGATCAAGGCCGATCTGCGGGGAAACCAGCAGGGTTTTCAGGGGGGTCCCTCCCACTGGCACCCGCCTTGGCTGGCCTGAGGCCTGCAGGCTGGGAGCAGCTCCTGCATTGAGCGTCTGCCCCCTGGTGGTCAGTGTGTGTCATAGCAACTGGTCGTTCCACTGTTTGGTAGATTTGCATATTAGGCTTTTATTATATAGGATAAGTACTGCTTCAATAGACTAGAGAATACCTTGATGACCAAAAACAGCTATTGCTCCTTCTAAAACATTGGGGTTAATAGAAATAAAACAATAGTGTTTTCCACCAAGTCAGAATTGAAATATGACTATGCATTACTACCCTAACCATAGTAACAAGAATATGAAATGCTCTGAAATAGATTTTAAATTTACTTTATATGTACTAAAGGTATGATAATATAAAAATTTCACCTAAGCTTTAGAAATAGATAAATATGTTTTAGCTAATTGAAAAATGCAATTAAACCTACATTTTATTTTAAAGATGAAGCTATAAATTCAAGTTCAAGGAGTTTATAATTTCTGAATTAATCCTGTTTCTCATTTTTACATTACCTAATATATGCTTTTTAGTTTTTACTAGTAAGAAACAAATTTAAAAGTACAATGTCAGAAAAGATTTTACTATAGTTTTATATATTCATACTAGGATCTAATAATGTATCTCAGTTACCATGATTTACATTAATAGTTGAAATAATTATATACTTTTTAAGTAAAATAACTTTACAAATAGTTTCTGTAACTCAAATTTAGTTAAACTTGATAGTAGGAACTAATGCTTAAGCTCTTCCTGTCTCCTTTGCTAATTCCTGCAATAACCACAAGCCTCCTTTATCACCCTCCTATTACTCAGACCTTCACTTTGTCTGTAAACATAGTCATGGTTTATTTGAGTTATAAAGTCCTACTGTTACCCATAATACTCTTAATTCCTTTATCCCTTGATGTCTCTCCCACAGCTCTTGCAATCATTCCCATTCAAATTAAATTCTAAAATATTTAAGATAATTAAATATATAGGTAAATATACTCACAGGTGTGAGTCTTTGGGAGAATGGGCACTTGGTGTGTATGTGTGAATACTTCAAAAGCCATCCATAAAGTCTTTGAGATCACAAGCATTATGTTTTTGTTAATATTGATTATTATAATATTACCCTTAAAATTTTTTCCATAGGGTCTTTACTTGTCACCACTTGCTCATTCTCACAGAGTAGCATTACCAGTGGCTCAATAGCAATAACAAAAGTAATATATACTAGAGAAAAATTCTGAAGTAGATTATTTTACACCAATGATTTTACAGTAAATGTGGGCAAGAGGTAGGTTATATATCAGGCATTCAGTTAGAAGCTTTGGACTCTCTTCCTGCAAAAAAAAAAAAAAAGTATATGCACTTATAAACTCTAATTCATAATCTAGTTCTAGTGATTTCTTAATGCTAAAACCCAGATTTGAATTTCTTAGGGGCTCTCCAACTTCAATTTAATGAATCTGCCCTAATCTAGTCATTATCTTCAGTCTAACAAATTAAATTTGATTGAACAAAAAAGCTTGACTATATATTTCAAATGGTTCAAGAAAGGAGATTTTCAATCTTCAATTATATTAACAGCAGATTATAACTTTATGTCTTGCATCTTGTAACAATGTCTTAAATAAGGTCGGAACTCAACCTCTTCTATTTCTGAGCTTAAAAGTAGCATAAAATAGTTGCCAAATTCTCAGCATTCTATAGATCCTAATGCACACATTTTCAATATAAGAACTGTTGATGCCCTTCCAAGGTACTGTTGACAGTCTTAAAGCTAAGCCATATTTTTCTCTATTGTAGAATCAGATACTGTACACAGAGAAAATTTCGTTGAGATTGAAGGCTAGGGTTTCTGTGGGTATATATATGATTGTGCAATTCAATTCTGCATTTAAAACGCTACATCAAATGTGTAGATAGTATATACTTCAAAGCTGATTGTCCCAAGGGTGCTTGCTTTTGGTAAAAGAAGCTGTAGCATATCTTCGGTATGTAAACTTTCAAAATAAATGGGCTGCCTTATCAACATTAACCCAGAAGCTCAGCAGTTTCCTCTTATTCATTCAGGTAATGAACCTAAACAATTGGTACTCCTCCCCTGAGGAGAGCTGGGTCTGCATCTTGGTCTGTTTCTTCCTTAAATTTTAAAATACCAGGTATATTAGCTTCCATGAAGCAATATGAGCTTGTAACATATTCATAAATGAAACCTCCAGCACAGCCTCTCAATGGCAAATAAGCAGCCATAACATTTTGCAAATTCTCCATCTGAAATCACAGAGAAGAAACTTAATATACTCATCAATGACCCTTATCAAATAGCAACTTTGTGGAATGCTCTCTGCCTTCATAGTCTCTCTGGAGGTTACCAACTCTAATGGGAAGTCAATGTACCATTGGCTACTCTTCTTAATAGCTGTGAAAGTTGAAAAAGGATACATCCAATAATTCTGTGTTCTCCTTGCAGAGTATGCTATCCCAGTGGAACTATCTTTGGTTTTCTTTGAAAATTAATGGTAGTTTTTGGTATTTATTCAAAGCAGATGCTTAGATCCCTGCCCCTAGAATCTTAAACCATCAGTGTGAATGATAGTTCATTGTATTTTTTTCCTAGTGTTAATCTCACAATATTCCTTTGAAATTAATTTATAAAAGATAGAGACCTACTTTTCCTGAAATGAAAAGACAGATTTCATACTGTTTCTGAAACATCATGTTGTTAAAAAGAATAATATTATGTTAAGAAGAGGGAAAGGGAATTTTAGTAAACAATGATTTGGTAATTGCAGATGATAAACATATTAAGTTGTGTGGGGTTTTTTTGCCTCTATAGGGCAAATAATTAATGAGACATTGTATGCAATTGCAAATAGCAGACTTGCCTATACTGAATTAAGTGATTTAGTTTTCTTATAAATGACAAGTCTAAGGTAGGCAGTGGTGATCTTAGATATACCCACGGTCTTTTTTTCTCATAGTGTCAAATAACTCTTCTGTCCTTGCCATCACATACTAGTTAACAGGAAGGAAAAAGAGGGATAAAGAGCAAAAGGCTAAATTGTCTCTAAGGAACTTTTCCTTAATCCTCACAAAAAGGTTTTGTTGTACTTTGTTAGTTTTCTTAATCTATAATAGACTTGTCACTATTTAGCTGAGCATAGCACTACACCATAAATTTTTTGTTTATTCTACGTAATAAAGAGGCAATATGCAAATTGACCACCACATCCTCACACAAGATGGCCACCTCCATGTGGTCATAAGATGGCCGGCAGGGGAGGGCAGTTGGGGGGGACCAGGTTTGCAGGGGAGGGCAGTTGGGGGCAACCAGGCCTGCAGGGGGGGGGCAATTGGGGCAACCAGGCCTGCAGGGGAGGGAGAGAATTGGGGGTGTTGGACCTGCAGGGGAGGGAGGGCAGTTGGGGTGACCAGGCTGGCAGGGAGGGCAGTTAGGAGTGACCAGGACAGCAGGGGGGGGGAGTTAGGGATGACCAGGCC
>NW_006283162.1:68450-70333 GCF_000327345.1 Myotis davidii
GGGTCCCAGATTAGAGATGGTGCAGGCTGGGCTGAGGAACATGCCCCCTTAGTGCATGAATTTCATGCACCGGGCCTCTAGTAAGAAATAAAAATACAATGGATAATAGATAAGCAACTCCAAGTCTCTTACAAATAGACTATTTTTTATTTGATTAGATTGAAAGACATGGCATTTAAAAATATATATATTTTGACTCACAATAATAATGATTATTGCTAAAATTTCTTAAATATTATCTGCATGAAAGCAGATAATATTCAGATCATAGATATTATCTCATTTACTCTTTGTAACAATCCTGGGAATTAAGTGCATTGCAGATACAGAGTTTGGTATTACTTACTCATAATCCCATGGGATAAATTTTGTTTTACTTAATAAAATTATCTTTAGTTTTAAACTAAAGATTCCTGTAAGTTATATCACTAACAGTTCTAAAGGCAAATTGCATTTTACTGTGTGTTTTTTTCTAGTCATTGAAACAAATTAAAACACAACATGAGCCCAGTCATGTCTGTGTCTTTGAGCTAATGTCACAATTTTTACTTAATTGTAAGTCTTCAATCTGACCCTCTTTTTTAGGGGTGGGGTGGGGTGGGGATGGAGAAACACTAATTAATTCTTTATTGCACACCTCAGAGCAGTTAGAACTCACACATGCTTTCATTGTGGTTTGTTTGTTTTGTTTTGTTTGTTTTTTCCCCAAAGATATTTTTACTTTTTTTGTATTTTTTTCTTTATTGGTTAAGGTATTACATATGTGTCCTTATCCCCCCATTTTCCCTTCAACCCCCCACTCATGCCCTCACCCTCCTGGTGTCTATGTCCATTGGTTATGCTTATATACATGCATACAAGTCCTTTGGTTGATCTCTCCCCTTTAAACTCCCCCCACACACACACACCTTCCCTCTGAGTTTGAACATCTGATTGATGCTTCTCTGTCTCTGGAACAGATCCTGACCCTCTTTTGGAATGTTTCTCTATAACAGCCTGGCCAAGTGGCTCAGTTGGTAGAGCACTGAAAGATGGTGGGTTCAATTTCTAGTCAGTGCACATACCTAGGTTGGGGGTTTAATCCTTGGTTGGCATGCATTCATATGGAAGACAGCAAATTGATGCATCTCTTTCACATCAATATTTCTCTTCCTCTCTCTAAAATCAATTATTTCAAAAGTGTCCTCAGGTTAGAATTAAAACACACACACACACACACACACACACACACACACACACTACTGAGAATTACTAGCACTATAGTGGCTTATAATGCTAGCTTACATTTATACTTTTAACCTTTTAAAGCTGTATTACATTTCTATAAATAGTCCACTGTTCATAAGTTATGATAATTTTAATTAAATTATATATTGATATGGAGGTCAAACTACAACTGTTTTCAATCATTGAAAGAGGATGTCATTAATCAATGTCATTAAGTTCCTTTAATGACATTATTCTGTAATGTATATTTTCTTTTCTAAATGTGATTGAAATCCTAGGGAGGGATAATAATGATATATTCTATTATGATGAAGTGGGGAGAATTCCTATTTATTTGAATATTGTTATTTTAGTTACATATAAGGAGGTTTATCTACAAATATCACAATATCATCAAGAATACTTTGAATAAGAAGGTTTTGCATATAAAACATGAATTATTTATTATTACTGTGCATCCATATTCAAAGTTATATCTATGTGTGCTGTGTTTTCTCAAAATGTATATACTCTTCTAAGAGAGTGATTTATAACATGACATATATACACTTCAAAAAGTTTTTATTCTTGTCATGCATTGACTATATAGTAAAATATTATAATATTTTCCAAAACACTTTGAAAATAAATTGTAAGAAGAAAGCATTATTAAATAG
>NW_006283162.1:70347-74762 GCF_000327345.1 Myotis davidii
CATTATTAAAGGGAAAGATGCATGCCTATGCATTAGGTTGAGCCTATTTTCTTTTCTTTTAGAACCTTGTAACTGGTTTCATATTGTCTCAGTACATAATGAGTTATGTAGGTTGTACTCTTTCTGTCAGGTATTCTTAAAGTTACAAGACCTAAAATTTGCCTAAACTTTGTATTGTTATCTTCCATATATTGCTTCCTGAACAGTTGTTTTTATCCTGTTGGTATGTATTAAGTCTACCCATAGTCTGTGAATTGAGAAATTTGTATGCAAAATACTTCAAATGTATGCCATTTATATGGATTATGACCCTTGAAATCCATTTATGTTCCATGTCTTTTGGATCCTCTACCTATCAAATGTGGGCAATATTTTCTCACTTAGAGGCAAAGTTGAGTTAACTAAAGAAATTTATAAAATAATCCATTCATTTATCTATTCAATAATTTATTAAGCACTAATATTGAACCCTATATATGCTAGTTAGTGTAGTGTGTACATATACAGTATTTTTCCAATGCCAAGGTAAACCAAATGCACACATAACACTTTTAAAACAATAAAAATTACAAATAAATAAACAAAACAAGCCTTCTGAGGACACAAAGTAGATACATAATAACTATATGTTTAAATTCATGAAATTTTTAAAGAAAATTTCTCTCAATGCTTCATTTAGTTGAATATGTTTATAATTATTATTACTAGAGGCCAGTGCGTGAATTTGTGCACCAGTGGGGTACGTGGGCCTGGCCTGCACCCTCTTGTAATCCAGGACCCCTGCCAGTTTTGGCCCGATCCCCACTGGCCAAGCCAAGGGACCCCACTTTCCTCCCTCCTCTCTGGGTCCGGGGTGTGGGTTGACAGGCCCCCAGCAGCAACCTAACCTACTGGTCAGAGCATCTCCCCTCTAGTGGTCATTGCATGTAATAGCTACAAGTCAAATGGTTGAATGGTCACTTAGGCATATATATTAGTAATTTGACTTATCTAGATTCAACAGCACATCATATGATAAACAAGCATTTCAAGAGCTGGAGAATATGGCATCTAAGTATCCAATTATCTATTTTATGTGGCTGCTAATGTCAATATGAAGATTCAAGAAAGCGATAGCTGATACCTTGGCAGTGAGGAAGGAGTGAAGACTACAGTGGCTGAAATAATAGCATTTCTGTTGGCAATTTAGTATAGCAACAAATGTCACATTTAAACTTGATAATAGCTCCAAAGAATAAGCACATATTCAGGGATGGATTGAAATATGTAGGATCCTTGAGAGACCAATTGTGTAGCTCTTGATTCAAGTTATATACTATCAATCTATGTATGATAGTTGGATAATGACAGCAAAATGAAATAGTTTATTAAATACAAAATACACAATTCTGTCTTATATTTTATTTTTTATTGATTTTTTAAATTTTTTTTATTATTATTATTGATTTCAGAGAGGAAGGGAGAGGGAGAGACCCGTTAGTTTCTTTCTTGGTCAGAAGGGACCTGGGGCCCCTGGGGCGCCTCCTTGACATGTGTCCTTTGGTGGCCTTTAAATGCCCCCAGTTGGCGGAAGGCCAGGTGGCAATGGGGACACGGGTAGGGTCTCAGGCCCGAGTGGGTGCGCATGTGGACGTTGAGGTTTCCACGGTGGCCGAACTTTTTCTGGCAGACGGAGCACTGGTAAGGCTTCTCCTGGGTGTGGACCCGCTGGTGGCCACGCAGCGTGGACTCGTGCGTGAATCTCTTCTGGCAGACTTTACAGCAGAACGGCTTCTGACCCGTGTGGATCCGCTGGTGGACGTGGAGGTCTGAGGCTTGAATGAACCTCTTGGGACAGTCAAGGCACTGGAAGGGTCTCTCTCCTGTGTGTGTCCTCAGGTGAAGTTCTAACTGTGATTTGTAGCTGAACCTTTTGCTACAGTCTTGACACTCGTATGGTATCTTTCTCCTGGGTTTTTTCCCAACAGGGTGACCAGTTTGCTCCACGGTGCTTGATGCACCCACTGAATTGCACTGGTGCCCTCTGGTGACTTCTCTGTCCAACAACACGGCTCCTTCTTGAGGCTCCCCTTGGGGGGTGGAAGCGTTGCCCCTTTTTCTCTTGGGGGCACCTCCTAAATTCCCAGAACCTCTTCGCTTTGGAGGCTGACTCAGAGCCTGTGTCTCCGGAACATGGGTGGGAGGTACGTCACAGGCATCCACACGCTCCAGGCCAGTTCCTTCCTGCGGGTCCTGCTCCCCCTCTGCCTGCACCGAATCTCCAGGACCGCTGGGAAGCGGAAGCTTTGGAGATGTGAGTACTGCTGCCTCTGCCCTGTCTTCCAGCACATCCTTCTCCGACTTCACCAAATTCTCCGTGGGCCTCACACCCTCCAGATCACTTTTCGTGGGAATCGTCTCGGACAGGAAGACATTCTGCCCTTGTCCCCACACCTCGTCATTGGTTCCTGGCTGGTTCCCTGGCTCTCCACTGACCTCCTGGCTGTTCTCAGGATGTACCCCCATCTGACTTATGGGGGATTGGGACTTTATGGACAAGTCCAACACGTAGTCTGTGTCACCAACTTCCTCATCAGCCATCTGGACATCGGAATTCTCCTGAAGGTACTTTTGCCCTTGGAAGATGATGACCTTCCAATTCCTGGGTTTCTCCTTATTTCTCAGCAAGGCCTTCAGTTCCTCGCAGCTCTGCACGCGCCTCTCCTTCACCAAGACCTGCAGCTCCAGGGGCATGCAGGTCATGAACTTCTCCAGCAGAAGCTTATCCAAGATCTGCTTCTTGGTGAGCACATCCGGCCTGAGCCAGCGATGGAGCAGCGCAGACATTGTGTGCACGCTCTGGAGGGGGTCCGCGTCCTCTGGGTGTTGGAAGACTCTGAAGAGCACGTGCCCCCTCTCTGAGTCCCAGTGCTGTCCTTCAATGAGGTTTCCCTGAGGTGGTCTGGCTGGTGGCAGCTCCCAGCCCAGGCAGCCCTGGGGATGCCCATGACCATTGGAAAATGCCAGGTCTGTAGCCATATTCCCTGGGAACGTCTCCAATGGGACTGCAGCAAACCGGGCCTGAAGTCAGCTCCTGATGGAGAGCGACAGTAGGGCTGGGACTTGGTAACCGGCCACAGTTCTGGGGGGAAGAGAGGAGAGAATGAAATGGGTTTCACCTGCTGACCCACCCAATACTAAACACCCCTCACTGGTCCCATATTGGATACCCTGGAAGTTAACCCATAGAATTCTTCTTTTAAACAATATTTCATTTTATTGATTTTAGAGAGAGATGAATGAAGAGGAGAGCGAGAGAGAGAAACATCAATTAGTTGACACCTGCAGGCCCCCCAATGGGGATCGAGGCTGAAAACTGGGCATGTGCCCTACCAGGAAACAATCCAGTGGCCTTTTGGTTCATGGTTTGACACTCAACAGCTGAGCCCCACTGGCCAGGCTCCAAAATCTTTTTTTTTGTTTCTATTTGTTGTTGTTTCTATTTATTTATTTATATTTTATTGATTTTTTACAGAGAGGAAGGGAGAGGGATAGAGAGTTAGAAACATCGATGAGAGAGAAACATTGATCAGCTGCCTTCTGCACACCCCGTACTGGGGATTTGACTGCAACCAAGGTACATGCCCTTGATCGGAATCGAACCTGGGACCCTTCAGTCCGTAGGCCGATGCTCTATCCACTGATCCAAACCGGTCAGGGCAAAATATATTTTAATGATAACATCAGCGTTTAGCTTCTCCTCAAGACAAGATACAGGGGCCGCCCAGGTAGCTCAGTTGGTTAGTGCATCGTCCCCGTTGGCCAGTTTGCAGTCTCCATGCCCAGTCAGGGCACAGACAGAAGTCAACCAATGAATGCAATGCTAAGTGCAACAACAGATCTCTCTCCCTCTCTTTCTCTCTCTCTCTCTCTCAAATCATCAATTTAAAAAAAAGATAAGATACAGCAATTCCATTGGTAAATTTAAACCACTGTTTGGTCATGATTCTATAGGAAAATACAGAAAACAAATATTTACAACCTGGAATTCCAGGGCATTTAATACGTTGTAAATGTCAAGCTATGATTGTCCTGCAACATTTTCTACTTTGTTCCAGAGGAGGGACGGCACAAAAGAACCCTAAGAGGATTAACTCCTGCAGATATTGTCTTACTGTGGCAAAATGCACAACCCAAAATTCATCACTTGAACTCCATTTTTGTAATCCTCATCCAAGCATAAGAAGAGAGAGTGAAAAAGAGAGATTTGTCTGTCCAGGTATCTATATCCATTGGTTGATTCTTCGTGGTCATGGTATCTCCCCTGCCAGGTAAGTACAGTGGTTGATTCTTGTATGTGCCCTGACCCAGTGCTCTAACCAAGTGGGATATGCAGCCAGGGCCTAACTCTTTTTTTAAAAAAATATATTTTATTG
>NW_006283163.1:0-1381 GCF_000327345.1 Myotis davidii
TGTTCAGAAGCCACTTTTGCAGTAAGGTTTTCTTTAAACATTCTAGCTAAAACAACTCCTTCTCCACCCATCTCTACCTCCCTACTCCTGCTCCCTCCTTAGTACCTCTATTCTCTGTTGTGCTACATATTTCACTTCATTATCCTATTTATTACTTATCTCCCCTCACCAGCATGTAAGGAAGGGTATGTGCATGCTCATTCACCACTCCGTCTCCCATGCATAGAACAAAGCACGTTGAATAAATGACTGCCTCCATATGAGAGAGTCATCAAGGCTAAATGTGTGTTTTTTCAATAACAGTGGGTTATTTGAGGGGAAAGAGCAGAAGAAAAAATAGGGGGTGGAAATATTCCAGGTTGAATAGTAACAAAAACTCCAAGGAATGAGGGGCTCTAGAATGCTAACCACCAGTGGAAAGTGAGGTAGTTGGGATCGGAGAGGTGAAATGATTAAGCAGGGTAATTACCACCATGCCAACAGTAGCTACAAATATTACCTCCATCTTAAGACAGCCACAAAGAGATGGGGGGAAGGTTGTCAGGCTACATGATCTATATGAAAAACAATGTTGCCTGGCACATAGTTATATGCTAATTGTCAGCTGGTGTTATTTTTCATATTTGTCACATTGTTCTGATCCAAAGACAATGAGGGTTAAAGCAACTTCATCACTCCTAAGTCTGTATCACACTATCTGGTCAGAGGAATGAGCCTACACAAAAAATAGGAAAATCCTCACCTCTTCACTAATGAGGAAGTCTCAAGCACAGAATCTGGATTTGCCAGTTTTATCAAGATGTGATTAACTCACCCATCTAACCTTTGCTGAGTTATACCCTCCTGGTACACACACACACACACACACACACACACACCCCTTTACTGGATCACATACAGTATATCCATGCGGCCCGCCAAAATTATATGACCTAAATTGGATTCATGCTCTAAAACAGGGGTTCTCAAACTACGGCCCGCGGGCCACATGCGGCCCGCCGAAAACATTTATCCACCCGCCGGTTGTGTTTGCCGCTGCTGCCTGTCCTGCTTAGCAGCCGACTTGTCCCGGGCCCGCAGTGCACATGTGTGGAGTGTCTGAGGGACAGTGAACTGGCCCCCTGTTTAAAAAGTTTGAGGACCTCTGCTCTAAAACATGCCTGACACAGGCAAAGAGTGATGGAAGGAACATGGCTGTGCTCTTTTATATCATGATGTTGCTGACACAGTCAGATAACAGCCGATTTTAACCCCAAGAGTGTTCATCCCACTTAGCCTTTCTCTGTATCACATTTGTATTATTGAATTATTGGCCTGTAATTGAAACCACGCCCTATATATAGATTATCTCATTGGGGAAGGAGGGTACAATCCTTGTTCC
>NW_006283164.1:0-436 GCF_000327345.1 Myotis davidii
TGTAAAAAATCAATGAAATTTATTTTTAAAAAAGAAAATACAAAAATTCCTTGAACAAGAAGGAATATAAATTTAAAAATCTGTGGTGTTCTAATAAAGAAACACTTATCACTTTGACTTCTCTTGTGAAACTTTAGAAAATAAAAGGAATATTACGAGCAGCATGGCTCAGTGGTTAAGGGTCTACCTATGAACCAGGAGGTCATAGTTTAATTCCTGGTCAGGGCACATGCCTATGTTGCGGGCTCGTTCCTCAATGAGGGGTGAGCAGGAGGCAGCCAATTAATGATTCTCTCTCATCATGGATGTTTCCATCTCTTTCCCCATATCTTTCTCTGAGATAAAAAATGTGTCTTTAAGAAAAATTAAAAAATGAATAACATAAATAAAATCAGAAATATCTGCTATGACACAATGCAAAAGATAATGTGATATC
>NW_006283165.1:0-742 GCF_000327345.1 Myotis davidii
CCAAAAAACTCACAGACACACACAGGGGCCGGGGGTGGTGGCCCCGGGGGCACCACGCCTCACCTGTCGACCAGCTTCTTGGCAAAGCCGAAGTCGGTGAGCTTGACGTGCCCGTCGCGGTCCAGTAGGATGTTCTCGGGCTTGAGGTCCCGGTAGACGATCTCCTTCGAGTGCAGGTAGTCGAGGGCGCACACGATCTCCGCCGCGTAGAACAGCCCGGCCGCGTTGGAGAAGCGGCCCCGGTTGCGGAGGTAGCTGAACAGCTCGCCGCCTGGCATGAACTCCATCAGCATGTACAGGCAGCGGTCGTCGTGGCAGGTCCAGAACCTGCAGGGGGAGAGGCCGGGGATGGACGGCTGGGCTGGAGGCGGGGGGCGGGCACGTGGACCAGACAGGTGTGAACACAGGTGTGAGCAGAGGTGTGAACACAGGTGTGAACACAGATGGATATGGAGTGTACACATGTGGCCCCGTGGCTGAGCATCAACCTAGGAACTAGGAGGTCACAGGTTCGAATCCCGGTCAAGGGCACAGGCCCGGATTGTGGGCTCAAATGACCAGAAATAAGGCATTATTTCTAACAGAGCTTCCGGAAAAAAAATCTCGATGATTAAAACCCCGTAGCCCAGGTTGGTGTGGCTCAGTGGACAGAGTGTGGGCCTGTGGAAGAAAGGGCCTAGGGTTCGATTCCAGTCAATGGCATGTACCTCGGTTGCAGGCTCCTCCCTGGCTCGGGCACCTC
>NW_006283165.1:778-1941 GCF_000327345.1 Myotis davidii
TCCCGTTTCTCTCTCCCCCCTCACCCCCCTGCCTCTCTCTCTCTCTCTCTCTCTCTCCCTCTCCCTCTCCCTCTCTCTTCCTCTCTGAAATCAATTCAATATAATAAAAGCCCGGCGACCGTAACGGCATAACGACCAGCATGACCGACCGACCAGCCGCTAGGACCACCTCTCAGTCCCTCCCCGCAGCCCGCAGCCTCCGATCGATCGCCCGGCCAATGGGGAACCGGGGTGGGTAGCGGAGGGGCGGGACTGGGGGCTGGCGAGCGGACGGAAGACGACCCTGACAGCAGGCTAGACCTGGGACCCTCCCCGCGCCCGATTTGGTGCGCTGGGACTCCAGTAAGGATATATCTCTTTTTTTTCTTTTTCTTTTTTTTAAATATTTTATTGATTTTTCACAGAGAGGAAGGGAGAGAGATAGAGAGCCAGAAACATCGATGAGAGAGAAACATCGATCGGCTGCCTCCTGCACGCCCCCGACTGGGGATGTGCCCGCAACCAAGGTACATGCCCTTGACTGGAATCGAACCTGGGCGATTACAGTTTCATTTTTTTTTTTTTTTAACACAGAAAAAAATCAACACCGGTTAGAGCAAGGATATATTTCTTAAAAAAGATAGGAGAAGGAGCTGGGACCAGACCCCGGTGGGTGGGGGGAGGGGGTGAGGGGATGGACTCACAGCTTGACCAGGAAGGGGTGGCTGACTTCCTTGAGGACCGACTTCTCGTTGTGCACGTGCTGCTCCTGCTTCAGCCGGATGACGTCAGGGATGCTCATGACCTTGAGCGCGAAGAACTGTTTGCCCGTCTTCTGCCGGACCAGCTGCACCCGCCCGAAGGTCCCGGTGCCTGCAGAGGAGCAAGACAGGGGGGGCTGAATGGGCACCGGGATGGGACCAGGGGGTCGGACACTCAACACTCGGCAAGAGTCCGGCCGGACGGGCTCAGGGGTGGAGCGTCGGCCGAGGAACCAGGAGGTCCCGGGTTCGATTCCCGGGCAAGGGCACAGGCCCGGGTTGCGGGCTCGATCCCCAGTAGGGGGCGTGCAGGAGGCGGCCGATCCATGATTCTCTCTCATCATGGATGTGTGTGTCTCTCTCTCCCTTTCTCTTCTTCCCTGAAATCAGTAACAATACACTTTAAACAATACTCTACAAGCC
>NW_006283165.1:2636-3821 GCF_000327345.1 Myotis davidii
GCTGATTATGGTTCATTTACTGTTTTATATGTTTTTATTGACGTCAGAGAGGAAGGGGGGGGGAGGGAGAGGAACATCCATGATGAGGGAGAAACATTGATCAGCCGCCTCCTGCACGCCCCCTACTGGGGATATGCCCTCAACCCAGGTACACGCCCTTGACCGGATTCGAACCCGGGACCCTTCAGTCCGCAGGCCGACGCTCTATCCACTGAGCCAGACCGGTCAGGACATTGTCTCACTTTTTTATATATTTTTTTTCCTTAAAAATTCTCAATTTAGCACAGATTCTATTTCAGAGAATAAATGTGAGAAACGTAGGTTGTTTTAAAATAGCACTGTAGCTCGTTGGTAGATAATTTGATGGGCAGTTACACAATCCACAAAAACAATGACCAGAAATAAGACATTATCTCTAACAGAGCTGCCGGAAAAAAATCCTGATTATTAAAACTCCTGGAGCCCTGGCTGGGGTGGCTCAGTGGATAGAGCGTCGGCCTGCAGACTGAAGGGTCCCGGGTTCGATTCCCGATCAAGGGCATGGACCTGGGTTGCGGGCACATCCCCAGGGGGAGGGTGTGCAGGAGGCAGCTGATCGATGTTTCTCATTATCTCTGTTTCTAACTCTCTGTCCCTCTCCCTTCCTCTCTGTAAAAAAATCAATAAAATATATTTTATAGAAATTAAAGAAAAAGAATTCACACAAACAATCGCAAAAGACCTGGGAGTGTCTGTGCCAGGCCAAGGCCGCTAAGGAATGTCGAAGGCGGGACATGCCTGGAATTCCTGGCTCCGGCCTGGACCTCCCACGGGCGGCCCGTCTGCAGCTACGAATGGCGCCAGGGGTGTTGAGTTTTCACCCACAACAGCCACGGTCGTCGGCCGTCACCCACGCACAGGCCACGGCAGCCGGGGTGACACCCACAGCCGTACACGACCCCCAGGCGGGGCAACTGGTGATGTCACGGGATCCCCCACATGACAAAACGTGTCTCATTGCCCCTGTCATTGGGGTGGGGGGGGTTCAGCACAGTTGGCTTTTGGGGCTGCAGGGTTTTCAGTGGTGGTGGATGGTAGGGAGGTGCTAGATTGTAGAATTTTATCCCTGAAACGTGTAGAATTTTATGGGCCAACTAGAGGCCCGGTGCACGAAATTCGTGCACTTGGTAGGGGGATCACTCAGCC
>NW_006283165.1:5349-7998 GCF_000327345.1 Myotis davidii
CGGGACCCTTCAGTCCGCAGGCCGACGCTCTATCCACTGAGCCAAACCAGCTAGGACGGTGTGAATTATTTACACCATGGCCAGCAGCATGTCACATGGCTGAGAGCAGGGAAGTGCGTGGGTGGGTCTGGCTTGCGTAGGGTGTTGTGTTATTGTGTAAAGATTCTCCTGATGTCAGACAGGCCAGGGGAGTGGAGGCTGCAGGAGAAATAAGACAGAGATGCAGGGAGGCGGGTACGGGACAAACAGAAAACCGGCCATGGAAACAGACTAGGTGGGGCTGGGCGAGGGAGGGTGGGTGGAGAGGAATGCCAGGTAGCGTTGAGGTAGCTGAGCAGCTCCTGAGAGCAACGACTACACAGGTCAACCGGGCACCTGCTTTTCATACCAATGGCCTGTCCTCGCTCAGGATTCAGACTTGGCTAAAATCTCTCAAACAAGCAGCCGCTAGCATTCGTGTGCCCCATACTTATCAATAAAAAGGCCCCAACCACCTCCCCCCACCCCAACTTAGCAGCAGCCTGCCTCTTTTTTTAAAAAATAAATTTAATAATGGATTTCAGAGAAAAAGGGAGAGGGAAAGAAAGATAGAATCATCCAGGAAACACGTGTTAAAACAAAACCAACAAGCGAAATTCGGCCAAGGAAAGGTTTAAAAAAGAATGAGAACAATAAAACTTTAAAAAGTTAATTAATATAGTTAATAAAAAGACGATCTCAAAATTATCCAAGCGTTATGATAAAAGCCACTCAGTTTTGTTTTTTTAAAAAAATATATATATCGAGCCACAACCCGGGCATGTGCCCTTGACCGGGAATCGAACCTGGGACCCTTCAAGTCCACAGGCCGAAGCTCTATCCACTGAGCGACACCAGCCAGGGCTGGATTAATTCCCTTTTCAATGTGGGATTACCCAGTGGACGCCCAGGGCTTAGTCCTGACAGCCCTATTGGACTCAGTGGGGTGCGGACACCCAGGGAGGTGGTGGCGAGGTGACCGGAGCGCCTGAGGGCAGAGAAGGCGCCGGAAAACCACACGTGGGAGCGGCCGCCCCTGGGACAGGCCCGTGTTCTGTGTCTTTGCCCCCCAGGCACACGGGGCCCAGTCCTGCCTGACGAAGAACCCGTGTCCTGGACCACACACTCCCTTGGTCACCGTGTCCATCTCTATCGAGTGTTCCCATGGGGTCCTAGTGGACAGAGCGCTGGCCTGCGGACCCAAGGGTCCCGGGTTCGAATCCCGGTCAAGGGCACAGACCTCGGTGGCAGGGTCCTCCCCGGCCCGGGGCCCTGGTTGGGGTGCGTGTAGGTGGCAACCCATCGAGGTGTTTCTCTCACATCGATGTTTCTCTCTGTCTCTCTCTCTCTAGAAATCAATATGAAAATATCCACGGGTGAGGATTGAAAATAACAATGAAATAAAAATAAAAAGCTCTTGCATGCATAGACCCAACCAGGGCCCAGGCCAGGGAGGAGCCTGCCACCGAGGTACGTGCCCTTGACCGGGAATCGAACCCGGGACCCTTCAGTCCGCAGGCCGACGCTCTATCCACTGAGCCACACCGGTCAGGGTCCGCAGGCTGGTTTTTAAGTTGATCATTTCGTATGGACGGCGAACGATGTTGTAAATGGCCCTGACCAGTGTGGCTCAGTGGATAGAGCGTCGGCCTGTGGACTGAAGGGTCCCGAGTTCAATTCCCGGTCAAGGGCACAGGCCCGGGTTTGTGGGCTCGATCCCCAGTAGGGGGCGTGCAGGAGGCAGCCGGTCCAGGATTCTCTCTCATCATGGATGTTTCTCTCTCTCTCCCTCTCCCTTCTTCTCTGAAATCAATAAAAATATATATTTAAAAGATGATGGTGATGATGGTGATATTGGTATGATGGTGAATATGGTGGTGATGGTGTATATGGTGATGGTGGTGAAGACAGAGATGATGGTGATGATGATGATGATGATGGTGATGGAGAAGTTAGCATGGTGGTACACCAGCAGGCTGAAGGCCATCTCAGATGGTCGATACAGAAAGATGGAATGTAGTTAAAGAAAGGGGGGGACGGGAGGTATATACTCTTTAACGGCCGTTCCCAAGCTTCCTGCCAAAGGAGGTCAAAGAACAGGAAATACTCGCTGGACAGCAAGACTCAGACCATATAAGGAGTGGACACTGCCCCGAAGGCACCCGGTCACACACCTGCAGTCCATCCGCATTCCCCGCCGCCAGCTCAGCTCCCAGACCCGCCGACGACAAGAGCTCCCTGCCAGTGACGGCGTCTGAGGATGGAACTCCAGCTCCTGGGGCTGCCCTCAGCGGCCCCATGTCCCCATGACTCAGGGCTGTGCAGCCTGCCCTTTGGGTTGGATATCCCATCGCATCCCCTTTTGTTTAGATAAGTTCAATTTTTCTTTATCCACCTCTGAGATGGCTGTTTAGCCTGATCATGTGCCACCACGTTAACCTGTCAGTGATGAAGGTGGTGGTGGTGATGGTGGTGATGGAGATGGTGGTGATGGTGGTGATGATGGAAATGGTGGTTATGATGGAGATGGTGATGATGGTGATGGTGATGATGGAGATGGTGGTGATGATGGTGATGGTGATGGAGATGGTGACGGTGATGATGGAGATGGTGGTGATGATGGTGATGGGG
>NW_006283165.1:25524-25867 GCF_000327345.1 Myotis davidii
TAAAATTTCACAATTTTTTTCCCTCTCTCTTTTTAAAAAAAAAAGTATATATTTTTATTGATTTCAGAGAGGAAGTGAGAGAGAGAAACATGAATGATGGGGAATCATGGATCGGCCGCCTCCTGCACGCCCCCGACTGGGGATTGAGCCCGCAACCCAGGCATGTGTGCCCTGGACCGGGAGTCGAACCCGGGACCTCCTGATTCCTAGGCCGAGACTCAACCACTGAGCCCTGCTGGCCGGGCCCTCCTTTTTCAGGGCTGCATACTATTCCACGGTGCAAGCGACCTACGGCTTTTTGATCCGCTCGTCAGCTGATGGGCACTTGGGCTGTTTCCAGATC
>NW_006283166.1:0-2211 GCF_000327345.1 Myotis davidii
GATGGTGACGCGCTTGGGGTCGCCCCCGAAGGCGCCCACGTTCTCCTCGATCCAGCGCAGGGCCTGGATCTGGTCCAGGAGCCCGTAGTTGCCCTTGGCCGCCTGGTCGCCCGTACTTAAGAACCCTGCGGGGAAAGAGAAAAAAAATAGTTTCAATTTTCTACCGTCGGGCGCCCGTCGGCCTGGCCGGCTGGTGTGGCCCAGTGGTTAGAGCGTCGGCCTGGGACCCAGGAGGTCCCGGGTTCGAGTCCCAGTCGAGGGCACAGGCCCGGGTGGCGGGCTCGATCCCCCCAGTAGGGGGCGTGCGGGAGGCGGCCGGTCCGTCATTCTCTCTCATCATTGATGATTCTCTCTCATTATTGATGATTCTCTCTTATTATTGATGATTCTCCTTCTCTCCCTATGAAAATCAATTTAAAAAAAAACATTAAAATTGAAAAAAAAAAACACCAAAAAAACGCACATCAATATTGTTTCTGTTGGATCGATGGTGGTTTACGGGGTCCCGCCAGCCGCCGTGTAAAACATCTGTTATTTTGTGGCCAATGGAATGGATTTTGGCCTTGGGGTTCGTAGGGGGCTGACGTCGGAGGAGAAATTAATCTATAAAACGGAGACGACAAGCGGCAATTCTGGATTCCAGCCACCGTTCCCACTGCGTAGGCTCGTCCTTGAGTGACAAAATGAAAAAGACGCCTAAAACGGGGTTTTCAAAGGGGAAAAAAATTAAATGTGTGTGTGTGTGTGTGTGTGTGTGCAAACCCCAGTGCATGGCTGCAAAAACACTAAACGTGTGGTTTTACTATTCGTTTTTTTATTAAAAAATATATATCTTAAACCTTTATAAATATATATTTGAACCCTTTAAAGTATATATATATTTTTTAATTGATTTCAGAGAGAGGAAGGGAGAGGGAGAGAGAGAGGGAAAGATCGATGAGGAGAGAGAATCGTGGACCGGCCGCCTCCTGCACGCCCCCTACTGGGGATGGAGCCCGCCACCCGGGCCTGTGCCCTTGACCGGGAATCGAACCCGGGACCTCCTGGTTCCTACGTCGACGTTCTAACCACTGGGCAAAACCAGCCCGGAAGGAAGCGGGTTTTTGTATTAAAAACGCAACGATTGGGTCCTGACTGGTGTGGCTCAGTGGGTAGAGCGTCGGCCTGCGGACGGCAGGGTCCCGGGTTCGATTCCGGTCAAGGGCATGGACCTGGGTTGCGGGCACATCCCCAGTGGGGGGCGTGCAGGAGGCAGCTGATCGATGTTTCTCTCTCATCGATGTTTCTGACTCTCTATCCCTCTCTCTTCCTCCCTGTGAAAAATCAATAAAAAAAAAAAAAATACATTTAAATAAACCAGTTTATAAAAGACCTGGGGACCCCAACCCCCTAAACCCACAGATTCCTGCAGAATTAACCCCTGCAAGGTGGTTGATATTCAGCACAAACCCCCCCCCTCCCTGATTTGATGAGCAATTACTAGTTACTAGCCCAGCTGGTGTGGCTCAGTGGTTTGCATCCACCTATCAGAACCCGGGGTTCAGGGTTCGATTCCCGGTCTGGGTTGCGGGCTCCATCCCCAGTAGGGGGCGTGCAGGAGGCGGCCGGTCCGTGATTCTCTCTCCTCATGGATGTTTCTCTCTCTCTCCCTCCCTCTCTCCCTTCTTCTCTGAAATCAATAAAAACATATTTAGAAAACATCACTGAGTCCCTTTTCCTGCCGACGAATGATTGGCGGGTCCCGCGTTTAGCCCCAAAACCTCTTTTTCATACATTTTTTCACGCAACAAAACGCGCTTTGATGATATAGACATAGATATATATACATATAGATACAGATGATATATAGATATATAGATATAGATATAGAAATAGATATAGATATAGATATAGATATAGATAGATATAGATATATAGATATTCATAGCCTGTGGACACAGACAATAGTATAGTGAAGGCCTGGGAAGGGTAGATCTGGGCTGGAGGGAGGTCAATGGGAAAAACAACAAAGGGGACATTTGTAATACTTTCAACAATCAAGATAAATTAAAATAAAAAAGGGAAAAAAATCTAATGGCAGAATGTCTCCTTCTCCCTGGCCCCAGTCATCCATTGGAGATAAAGCAGTGTTCAAGGCCCCAGCGCTCTCCAGTGAGGACTAAATTCTGTTAACTGCAGTGCTTTCTAACTGGGAGTCAAAGGATGTGTTTG
>NW_006283166.1:2646-5274 GCF_000327345.1 Myotis davidii
CGTTAAAATACCGCGTTTTGGGCCAACGGGCGTGTGAAAAAAGGTTCGACGTCACTGGCCGGCCAGGAGACGCAAATTAAAACGACAATGGGGTGTCGCCATCCACGCATCAGCCAACGCCATCTGCTGGCGAGGATGCAGAGAGAAGGGAGCCCCCCGTCTCCCGCTGGTGGGAAGGCCGACGGGGCAGCCACCGTGGAGAACAGCATGGAGATTCCTCAAAAAATGAAATACGGACCTGGCATGTGACTGGGGGTCCCACCTGTAGGAATACTGGTGGCCCCGCGTGCGAGAAGGTCATTGGCGATTCCCTCAGCTGGCCGCCCGTCCGCTGCCGTGGGTAGCTCGTTGCCCCGCCCTCCTGTCCATTGGTCGTCATGTGACGGCGTCCTGGCCCATTTGCATATGGCCCTATTATAAGTATGGATATCTGAGACCACCCCCACTTCTCAGAATATGTCCTGAGAACCCCAAAACACCCATCAGGAACAACGTATGCCCCTCCCCCCCATGTCCATTGCAGCACCACTGACAATCGCCAAGATCCGGAAATGGCCCAAGTGCCCATCAGCAGACAAAACAGCTGCTGGCCGCCGACGCAGTGGAATACTATGCAGCCCTGAAAAAGGAAGGGCAGTGACCGTTCGCGACGGCACGGAGGGACCCGGGGAGCAGGGTGCAGAGTGAAACGGGCCGGTCGGAGAAAGACACGTGGCCCCCAACCTCACCCCCACGTGGAAGCTAAGGAACCCCATAGACGGACGCACGCAGTGAATTGAGGGTCGGGCAGGCGGGGAGATGGGAGTGCTCCCCAGAGGACCCCGCGGGGACATCTGATCTCGACGGTTCTGAATTCCTTCCACACGCCCCCCCAGGCAGACAGCAAGCCAAGTGATGAGCAATAACGCACGGCCTGTTTGCGAAAATCGGCGAATGAATGTGGGGTGTGTGTGTGTCTAAGTTGGTATCCCCATAGTTTCTGTTTCCGAGTTTTCATTTCCTGCAAAATCCAGGGAGTTTTTTGATTTCTTCTCTATTCGTTTCGACAGTCAACCGGGGTAACTTCCCAATTTTCTGGTCTCTGGGTGAAGCTACGACCCTGTCCTACCCTGACTGTCCAAATACCGTGTTCGACGGAATCCAGAAGCAGGATGGGCGTCAGCTGATGAACACGTAGAATTCTACCAACAACAAGAAGACGGCAGCGTCCTGAGAAGGAAGGTCCCAGCAGAGTCCGAGACCTTCGATCTAAGCTCCAGACGAATGAATGAGGGTGGTCCCTTGAAGGCCTATAATTTTCTAAACAAATGGTCTCTATTTCTTTTTAAAATAAAATATTATTTCCTTGATTTCAGAGAGGAAAAGAGAGAGGGGGAGAGAGAAACATCCATGATGAGAGAGAACCACGGACCGGCCGCCTCCCGCACGCCCCCTACCGGGGACCGAACCCGCAACCTGGGCCTGTGCCCTCGACCGGGAATCGAACCCTGACCTCCTGGCTCCTAGGTGGACGCTCACCACTGAGCCACACCAGCCGGGCTCAGTGGCCTTTGTAAATCAGGGCCCCTCCCTCCCACATCAGTGAGTGGGTTTACGAGCCCATGTTGAATTTAACGGATGGAAAGCCAAGAGGAAACCTATAGGACAAAAGCCTCAGGAACCATTACGGTGGAACGACTGGACGACCGGTCGCGATGACGCGCACTGGCCACTGGGGGCAGACGCTCGACGCAGGAGCTGCCCCCAGCCCGAGAGGGTGCAGGCCGGGCTGCGGGGATCCCTCTCCCAGTGCACTGGGCCTCGAATCGTATATAATAAAACCCTTATATGCAAATTGACATAGCGACCGGCGGAACGACCGGTCGCTATGACACGCACTGACCACCAGGGGGCAGACGCTCGATGCAGGGGCTGCCCCCAGCCCAAGAAGGTGCAGGCCGGACGGAGGGGATCCCTCTCCCAGTGCATGGATTTCGTGCACTGGGCCTCGAATCCTATATAATAAAACCCTAATATCCAAATCGACTGAACAGGCAAAACGACCGGTTGCTATGACACGCACTGACCACCAGGGGGCAGACGTTCAATGCAGGAGCTGCCCCCAGCCCGAGGCCCCTATGGGTGGTAGCGGGAGGGGGCGGGGCCAGCCAAGGCGAGAGACAGTTTAGTTTAGGCCCCGTGAACGACACCGTGAAAGACATCTATGTGAGGAGAACGGGGAACAAATACAACAGCGGTTCTCAACCTGTGGGTCGCGGCCCTTTGGGGGTCAAACGACCCTTTCACAGGGGTCGCCTAAGACCGTCGGAAATCACATCTATAATTGCATATTGTTTTTGTGATTGATCAGGATGCTTTCATTGTGTTCAAGGTGTAACCATGAAATCGGGGGTCACCATGACACGGGGAGGTGTGTTAAAGGGTTCGCGGCGTTAGGAAGGTTGAGAACCACTGAGGTATAACGACGATCGGGCCAGGATGGCTCAGGGGAGGGGACACGGGAGGTTGGCCAGCTGGCCCGGCCCCCAATGGGGGGGGACTAATCGGGGGAGGGCCGGCTGAGGGGGAGGGGCTGTGGGCAGTGGCCGGCCAACCCACCCCAATCCGGGTGGGGGGGGCCATTTGGGG
>NW_006283166.1:7917-9194 GCF_000327345.1 Myotis davidii
ATCTTTTGTGACTGGCTTCTTCCATTTAGCAGAATGTTTTCAAGGTTCATCAACACAGCCTGCTGTTCAGTCGTCCCTCACTAACCCCCATGCTGGCCTGGTTGCCCCACACAGCCTGCCTGTTCAGTCGTTTGGTCATCTCTCACTAAGCTCCCTGCCGGCCTGGTCGTAGGCAGCCATCTTGTGAGGGTGTGAGGGTTAATTTGCATATTACCGCTTTATTATATAGGATTTTAAAGTATATTTTTATTGATTTCAAGAGGAAGGGGTGGGGGGAGAGAGAGAGAGAGAGAGAACATCCATGATGAGAGAGAATCACAGATCGGCTGCCTCCTGCACACCCCCCACTTGGGATCAAGCCCACAATCCGGGCACATGCCCTGACCGGGAATCAAACCCTGACCTTCATTCCGCAGGCCGACGCTCTAGCCACTGAGCCACACCGGCCGGGGCTCCACATGTAACTTTTGATCAATTGGCCTTCCTGCCGCCAACTTAGGAAAACGCCGGAACACATTTCATGGGGCCAGGAGGAGGCCTGTGTCCTCGAAGCAGATGAAGAAACATCATTACGTGTTCCTTCGGGAACTCCGCCAGGGGAGCATTTTTTGGTTTTATGCGTGTTTTTTCCCCTAACGGACGGAGAGCAGAGGGGAATCAATATTCCGCCAGCAATTCTATACGGAAATGTTTTCAAGGGGATCGTAAAAGGAGCTACCAGGGAATCTATGTCCATCCGTCATGGAGATGATGCATCGAACACATCCCTTATCTCCGAACCGTCACCATCACCAGCCTCACAAAGACAGGCTCGATCTTTCGGGCATCACTCGGGTGACAGTTTAATATATATATATATAGACTAGAGGCACGGTGCACAAAATTCGTGCACTTGGGGGGCGAGGAATGTGTGTGTGGGGGTCCCTCAGCCTGGCCTGTGCCCTTTCGCAATCTGGGACCCCTCGGGGGAAGTCGGGGAACCGGTATCAGCCCGATCCTATTGGCCAGGCCCAGGGACCCCACTGGTGCACGAATTTGTGCACCGGGGCCTCTAGTGTTTTATAAACAAAACGAACAACAAACTCTACATGGCACTCGGACCTTAAAATTAGTTCAGTTTCCCCAGATTTGAGCCAGGAGTGAGGGCCTAGCAGAGCTACAGAGAAAGCATAGAGGCCAGGTGGGGTTTAGGCTGCTAAATCGAACCCCCCAAAATAAATATATGTCCAGATGGATATTGATACGGCCATCACACACACACACACACACACACACAC
>NW_006283167.1:0-1294 GCF_000327345.1 Myotis davidii
AGTTTCTCTTTCTGAGAATTCATTATTTGTGTGAAAAATGCCATTGATTTCTGTATGTTGATTATGTACCCTGCTACCTTACTGAATTAATTTATTAAGTCTATTAGTTTCCTAGTGGAGTCTTTAGGATGTACAATATCATGTCATCTGTGAAAAATGGCAGTTTTACTTCCTCCTTTCCAATTTAGATGCCCTTTATCTCTTTTTCTTGTCTGATTGCTGTGGCTAGGACTTCCAGTACTATCTATAATAATAAAAGCATATTATGCTAATTAGACTTAATGTCCAACCTGATGTCCTTCCAGACATCCTTTCAGATGAAACCCCGGTGGCAGGGGCTGAGGCAGAAGCAGCCACCATGGTGGAAGGGCCGAGGCAGCCTCTGCGATGGCAGGAGGCCGAGCCCCTTGCGTGAATTTTGTGCATCAGGCCTTTAGTGTTGAATAAGAGTGGTGTAAGTGGACATCCTTGTCTTGTTCCTAAGGAAAATGCTTTTACTTTTTGCCCATTGAGTATTATGTTGGCTGTAGGTTTGTTGTAAATAGCTTTATTATGTTGAGGTATGAGCCATCTATTCCCACTTTACTGAGAGTTTTTATCAAAAAAGGGTGCTGGGTTTTGTCGAATGCTTTTGTTTGCATCAATTGATATGATCATAATTTTTTAATTTGTGTATGTGATAGATCACATTTATTGATTTGAGAATATTGTACCAGCCTTGCATTCTTGGAATAAATCCCACTTGATCATGGTGTATGATCTTTCTAATATTTTTCTGGATCCGATTTGCTAGAATTTTGCTGAGGATTTTAGCATCTATGTTCATCAGGATATTGGCCTGTAATTCTCTTTCTTTATAATGTCTTTATCTGGCTTTGGTATTAGGATAATGCTGGCCTCATAGAAAGAGTTTGGAAGTGTTCCTTCCTCTTGAAATTTTTAGAATAGTTTGAGGAGGACAGGTATTAGTTCTTCTTTGAATGTTTGGTAAAATTCACCTGTATATCCATCAAGTCCAGGATTTTGTTTGCTGGAAGTTTTTTAATTACTGCTTCAATTTCATCACTTTTTATTTTCCTACTCAGGTTTTCTGATTCTTCCTGATTGAGTTTTGGAAGATTGTATGTTTCTAGGAATTTGTCCATTTCTCCCAGATTGTCCAGTTTATTACCATACAGTTGTTCATAGTATTTGCTTACAATCCTTTGTGTTTCTGTGGTGTCCACTGTTGTATTGCCTCTTTCATCTCTGGTTTTATTTATTTGAGCTCTCTCTCTTTGCTTCTTTTTTTTTT
>NW_006283168.1:0-456 GCF_000327345.1 Myotis davidii
GTGTGTGTGTGTGTGTGTGTTAGTAGGGGGCAGTAAAAGGGGGGTTCATGTGGGGAGGGCCTACCTGGAATAGGAACAGGTTGGGGGCGAGGGGTCAGGACCAGTCATGATTGCACCCCAGGAGAAGGCTGGCTGGGTGGACGTGGAGTCTGAGCGGCGCGCTCTGTCCGAGGTCTATCCTGGGCCCTGGAGGTGACTCTCATTTCCCCTGGGTGGAGGTCTGTTCAGACACAGGGCTGGGCCTGATCCGGGAGCAGAAGGTCCAGGGGGCAGAAGCAGCAGCAGGGACTGGGGCTAGGCTCTAGGCCTCCTGACCAGCTGCTGGTCACTGTCATTGCAGAGCTCCACCCAGGTCGATGTGCAGCATGTGCTGGCAGAGGAAGACCGCCGCCCCATCGAGTTGACGATGAGCCACAGCACGGAGGGCCAGGAAAGGCCTGCAGAGAGGGTGGACAG
>NW_006283168.1:876-7983 GCF_000327345.1 Myotis davidii
AAACGGAGGCCCCGCCACCAGGCAATGAAGAAGCCGCCCTGGAGCCCATGGAGGTTCCTGCCTTGGAGCAGGAGCTGCCTGTGGAGGGCCCAGCTCAAGGGCTGATTTTTGAATGTGCTGGTCCTGTCCCAAGGGATAACCATGCTTCACCCTCACTCCTTGATTTCTTCCTTTTAATTTTTTATTTATTTAGTTTATATGTTCTCAATTGTGTGATTTTGGTTATCTTTTTACTTTTCTTTTTTGTGGCTTTGCTTTCATTATTTTATTAAATGTGTTTAGTCTTCATTATTCCATTGTATAATCCATTGTAAGTAAAAAATAAATATAATTTAAATGGTTATTGTTCATATTTTAAATGTTATTGTTCGTATTTTAAATTCCTGGGCATGAAGGACAGTCATGATGCTGTGTGAGCATCACCACTGCCTAGCTGCAGGATGTCCCATCATCCCAACAGGAGACCCTGCAGCAACAGAACTCACTCCCCCCTCCTCCTGCCCCTGATCTGATTCCTGTCTCTGCCCCTTACCTATTCCCTAGAAATGGATTCTCACAATAAGTGCATTTTGTGTCAGCTCACTTGTCTGTTTTCATCTGAAATAACATTTTTGCTATTAGAAGGGGAATTTGTGGATGGATTAGAGATTAGATGGAGGAAAGAAAGCCCTTTCAGTAAGCATGTGCATAGTCTCAGGGTAGAGACCACTGCGCTAAGTGTGACCCCAGGGCCAGAAGCCAGTCAGGCAATGGCTGTCTCTTCCTGTGCCCAAAACAACTAGAAAAATGCAGAAATCCGGGAAGACAAACCACAAGCTGGAAAGCATTCCACACAACGCTAGGCCCAGGTGTGTCAGCCCTGTGGTGCAGAAAACTCTCAAATGTTGGTGTTTTCTAAAGGGACAAAGGGCAAACACATGCACTTCCAACATGAGATGCAGTGCACAGGCCTCTACATTCCAGAGATGCCCCACCACCCCGATCAGGCTTCTGGGCTGGTGGGGACCAGCCCTGGGGACAAAGTAAGGCAGCAGAGACCCCAGCAGATGCCCTGGGGAGGAAGGGGAAAGCCCCTCCTCTGGGAGAACAGTGTGCAGGACCTGCCAAAGCCCCACTGGGCACAGCTGCACTGGCAGGGCTCCCCCTGCGAGGTTCCCCCACAGAAATTGTTGCAAAATTGTTCAGCTATGTGTTTTTGAGACGCCCCATTAGAGCTTTGATTTAATAGGCAGGAATTTGAAAAAGCACTGAAGTCCATGGAGAGGGGATAGGACCACCAATCTTGGTCCACGTAGACAAGGGAAGCTGAGCAGGTGCTCAATTCAGTTCAGGGGTCTCTACGTGTCAACAGATGAAGAGTTCAGGGGTCCTCTCACATGAGACACTTGGACCAACTGTCTGCGTTTAGGATCCCACCCATTAAAACCCTTGCATCTGATTTCAACAGCCAGACATGCATATGTGCATGTGAGTCTGCCTGTGACAGACAGGAGAGAGGCAGAAGTGAGATATACACACTGGGCCACAAGGGATGGTCAAGTCACCTCTGGTTTGGGACTTGCAAATCTACTCCTTGAGTTGATTTTTTTGTGTAATGCATGTATGATTTTGATAGTTCTGATAATATTAAAGTCATATGTTCAATGTTGTCCATGTATCTCTTATACATGGAGTAAAGTACCTTATTTAGTTTTTACAATTTTAAAGTCTCTGATGATGGGGGAACAGTACAAAGTTCAGAGGACATTTTCTTGAAAATCAGTCTTCTCACCAATTTGCACACGAGCCACAGATTCTGGGAAAGTGTTTTCAAGACAGGATATGGCAAAGAAGCAGTATCCAAATATATTAAAATACCAGAGGCCAGGTGCATGAAATTCGTGCACGGGAGCAGGGAGTTCCTCAGCCTGGCCTGCACCCTCTCCAATCCAGGACCTCTCAGAGCTGCTGGCACGTAACTGCTCACCTGCCTGCTGGTTTTATCCCCCTAACTACTCTCCCCTGCTGGCCTGATCCCTCTAACTGCTCTCCCCTGGTGGTCTGATACCTTTAACTGCTCTCCCCTGCCTGCCTGATCACCTCTAACTGCCTCTGCCTCAGCCCTGCCACCATGGCTTTGTCTGGAAGGACATCCGGAAGGTCGTCTGGAAGATGTTCAGTCTAATTAGCATATTACCCTTTTATTAGTATAGATGCCACCTTGTCCTAAAAATGCAGGTTGTTAACAGGTTTTCCTATCCTGGAAGGGGAGCCCACAGTAGCATCCTGGGTTCTGACCAAGGCTTATGCACTCATGCTTTATCTCAGCAGATGAGATTCCTAGAAGAAGACTCTTGGATGTACCTTGAACATTTCTTTCGATTTTCCCAAATCATCCTCCAAAAATATTGAACCACTTTAAACTCCCACCAGCAACCATGCGTGTGCCCTCTGTCCTACTTTGATGCCAGTAACATTGATTTCCCCCTAGAAGCTTCCCTCCCCTCAGCTGCGACTGCTAGACACTTGAGCCAAACTCACTGTTCAACCCAGGACTTGATATCCCGAGATAGACTTATGGAGGAAGAAAAATAGTTTTCCTCTACCTTTCTGAGTTCTTAGCAGAGGCCCTTGTAATGAAAGACAGATTACCAAGAGAAAAACTAAAGTTCATTAACATGTGTACCTCATGTATGTGTGGGAGATCCCAGGGAAAAATGAGTAACTTCCCAAAGTGGCTTAGAATCCAGATTTAAATACCTTCTTCCTAGGGAAAGGGGACGGGATATGTAGGCCTCTTAGAGGAGAGTACATGATTTTTAGGAAAGATGAATCTGGGTGGGGGAGATAGTTTGTAACAAAGTTTGGATGTGATGTCAACTTCCTGTGACAGGAGTCAGTCTTCACTGGCTGATGGCACTTTTCCCATCAAGGGAACCTTTTGGGGGGTCCGATTTTAGGCAGAGAAGGAGACTTCAGTGAAAACCTCTCCTTGCATTTGCTGTTTTTCAAGCATCTGCAGGTCAAGATCGTCAATATAACAACATGGCATATGTTGGGGTGGCATGTTCTCTGACCTTCAGAATAAACCCAACAAAAGCTTGTTTCCTCTCTTAGATGATTTGCCACAGCAGCATTATTCCCTGGAGACAGTATTCTGACCAGACCTTCCTGGGAGTGGTCATAACATACCCGGCTTGTGTCTCTGCTCCTCTGGCCCCAGCGGCCCCAGCAGCCCCAGCGGCCCCAGAGGCCCCAGAGTCTCCTTGGCCACAAGGCTTGGGACTACTGGGTGCTGCCCCCACTGCAGGATGTGTCTCTGCTCCTCTGACCCCAGCACCAAGGCGGGGCTTGGGGCAGCTGGGTGCCAGCCCCCCTCCGGGCTGTGTCTAAGCTCCTCTGACCCCAGCATTGAAGTGGGGCTTGGGGCCACTGGCTGCCGGGACATCTGAGGGCTGTGTTTCTGTTCCTCCAACCCCAGCGTTGAGGCAGGGCTTGGGGCCGCTGGGTACTGGTCCCCCTGCGGGCGTGTCTCTGCTCCTCTGACCCCAACGGCCCCAGCGCCTCTGGGGCCATGGGGCTTGGGGCTTGGGTTTGCTGGTGCCCGCCCCACTGCGGGCTGTTTCTGCTCCTCCAACCCCAGCACTGAGGCGGGGCTTGGAGCTGCTGGGTGCCAGCCCCCCTGTGGGCGTGTCTCTGCTCCTCCAACCTCAGCGCTGAGGCGGGGCTTGGGTTTGCTGGTGCCACCCCCCTGCAGGCTGTGTCTCTGCTCCTCCTTCCTCCTGGCAGCACTGACCAAGCAGATCCAAAGGCCCTCCACCAGCGGGTTGGGGCAGAATGCCTGCGTCATCACCAGGCTTCGCTCCGCCACTTGGAGCCTATGTATGCAAATTAGCCACCATCTTTGTTGGTGGCTAATTTGCATATTTCACTGATTAGCCAAAGGGAAGGGTAGCGAAGTTATGGTTAATTACCATGTTTCTCTATAGGATATCTAAGAATAGACAAACAGGGTAATTGACTGTACCTTCGCTATGCCTCCCATTGCCTAATCAGTACAATATGCAAATTAACCATCAACAAAGATGGAGGTTAATTTGCATATGTAGGCGCCCAGCAGCTATCGGCTATGGGAGCCTGCAATCAGAGCTGAGAGGTCCCCTGCCCTGGCCTGAAGCCTCAGTCAGAAGTATTAGGCCTGGGCATGGGCAGAGCCGTGATGGTGGGGAACAGCGGGAGAGCCCGCGATTGCGGGGAGCTGGGGGTCCCCTGCCCAGGCTTAACGCCTCTGTCAGATTCATTAGGCCTGGGTAGGGGCGGAGCTGGCAATTGCAGGGAGCAGGAGCCGAGTTGGTGATCCTGGGGAACTGGGGGTCCCCTGCCCAGGCCTAATGCCTGGACCACAGGCCTAATGCCTGGACCACAGGCATTAGGCCTGGGCAGGGGCAGAGTGGGAGATTGCAGAGAGCTAGGGGCCCCCTGCCCAGGCCTAATGCCTTGGCTAGAGGCGTTAGGCCTGGGCAGGGTCAGAGCCGGCAATCACAGGGAGCTGGGGGTCCCCTGCCCAGGCCTAATTTCTTGGCCAGAGGCATTAGGACTGTGCAGGAGTGGAGCCAGCGATTGCAGAAAGCAGGGAGGGAGCTTGCGATGGTGGGGAGCAGGGGCAGAGCCAGCAATCATGGGGAGCAGGGGCTGAGCCGACGATTGAGGGAGCTGGAGGTCCCCTGCCCAGAGCTAATGACTGGGCCAGAGGTGTTAGGCCTGGGCAGGGGCCAAGCCAGCAATTGGTGTGAACTACAGAGGAAACACCTTTTCTGACTGCTCATTGGCTTAGCTCCCTGTATGCCACTGGTAATATTCTTAGTAACTTGGGTAATAAGAATCCAATAAGGTGATCTAGGGTTTTTTTTTTTTTTTTTTTACCACACTCCTGGAGAAAAAAAGGAAGGTCCACTGCTGGAGGGCTAAGAAATGTAATATCCTGTCCTAGCTGGTTTTGCTCAGTGGATAATACCTCAGCCTGCCCCCTGCTGGGTCTGGGTTCAATTCTAAGGGCATGTACCTAGGTTGCAGGCTCCTCCCTGGCCTGGGCCCAGGTCAGGGCTCATGCAGGAGGCAACCAATCAAAGTGTTCTTCTCACTTTGATGTTTCTCTCTGTCTTTCCCTTTATCTTCCACATTCTCTAAAAATCAATGGAAACATATCCTCAGGTGAGGATCAAAAAAGAAAGAAAGAAAGAAATGCCATATACTATGAAAGACACAACTTGAAAATGCCTAAAAAGAGGTGTTATTTTTTCATGGTAAAGGGACTGGAGTCCGTGTTAATGAAAACACCTTGGTGGCTGCAGTGACTGGCAGTGGCTGCAACAGTGGGTTGAAGGGGCTGGTGCCTTCCCCTGATCAGCCCAGTCGCCTCCAACAAAGGGAGGCCAGACTGTGGCTTGGGAGCAGGGAGTAGGACAACCCCTAAGGGCTCCCAGTATGTGATAGGGGACAAGCTGGGCTGAGGAGACCCCCCTCCAGTGCAGGAATTTTTGTGCACCAGGCATCTAGTTAAAATATATTAAAAAAGAAACAAACAAACAAAAACAACAACAAAAACTCTTCATCCTCAACAATTAGGAAATAAAAAAAACCCACAATTTTAAAATGGGCATAAGATCAGGACAGTCACCTCACCACAGAAGATACACAGATCGTACGGGATGCATGATGGCTAGGAGTAGGTGGAAGGTACACTCATCTCCTCCCAGGACCACAGGTGAATGACAGATAAATGATAGAACAAGCAACCTGAACAAGCAAATGAAGACTAGTTGGACATAAGCCTTATAACCAAGGGTTAGAGACAAAGCCAAACCCAGGGTGGTAGGAAAGAGACCTGAAAGGGCTCACCCCACACCCTTGTGTGGCAGTAGAGAACCTTCAGGAATATTTCAGTTGCAAAGGTAGCCCCAGAGGAATGAGGTGTCTCAATGCCTCACTGGGCTCCTCATTCCAGAGCACAGACCTGGGAAGAGGCAGGGGCATAACAACTGCTTATAAAAATCAACGGGGATTTCATCCAACAGGGAGATACTGGAGGTCTAGTGAAAAATCAGGTGTCCTCTTAAAGGGCCAGCACACAAAATGCCTTTTGCAGGTGACACTCATCTCAGGCTCCAGCAGAGAGATTGAGGCTGAGAGCAGACACCTGGCAGCTTCTGCTTCACCAGCAAGGTAAATTCTGCCAGGAGAGAGCACTCCAGGTGGAAGGGTCCGTAGGAAGCGTGGGTGCCATTGATTGTGCTGCTGGGTTAGGAGAGGTGGGCTTAGTGATGGGCAAAGCATTCTTGGGAACAGAAGGCAGCTGTTTCTTTGGAGTCGTCCATGGAGGGCTGGTCTTCCCGGCCTCAGTCACTGTCTTCTCTTCACTGTCAGATCGTTTGCATCCAGAGCTTGCAGACCTGCTCCAGAAGGGGTTCATAATGTGTGCTCCACACAGAGAGGTTCAGCCGCCTGCGTCATCCAACTTCCGTCCCCAAAGTCATGTTACCTTCCTCCTGCAGCTTCCATAGTCTCCTGTCTGGCAGCGGCCTCCATGGGGGGCTGAATGGACGAGGAGGACAGCCACTCAGCAGCTGCCAAAACCAATTTTTGATAAAAACTCTCAGCAAGGTGGGAATAGAAGGATCATACCTCAACATAATAAAAGCCATGTAAGACAAACCCACAGCCAACATCATATTCAATTGACAAAATCTAAAACCATTTCCCCTAAGAACAGGAACAAGACAGGGATTCCCACTTTCACCGCTCCTCTTTGACATAGTACTGGAAGTATTAGTCATAGCAATTAGACAAGAAGAAGAAATAAAAGGCATCCAAATTGGAAAAGAATAAGTAAGACTGTCCTTATTCACAGATGATATTGTACATAAAAAACCCTAAAGGCTCAATCAAAAAACTATTAGACTTAATAAATGAATTTGGCAGTGTAGCAGGATACAAAATTAATACCAAGAAATCTATGAAATTTCTATACACCAATAGAGAACTTACAGAGAGAGACTTAAAAAGAAATCCCATTTACCATCACACCAAAAAAATTAAGATACCTAGGAATAAACTTTACTAAGGAGGCAA
>NW_006283168.1:9340-17134 GCF_000327345.1 Myotis davidii
GCTAGAGCTTCTGTATCTATTTTTGTTCATCAGTTTATAATGGTCTTTATTATCCATAAATGAGTGAGATCATGTGGACTATTATAAACTGATGAACAAAAATAGATACAGAGGCAGAGCAACATCGAATAGACTGTCAAACTACAGTGGGAAGGCCAGGGAGGGTTGGGGGACAAGGGGTGAGGTGGGTAGGAGATCAACTGAAGGACTTGTATGCATGCATATAAGCATAACCAATGGACACAAGACACTGGGGGTTAGGGGAGGCGGGGGAATGTCAAGGGGGGGAAAGGAGACATATGTAATACTCTTTGTAATACTTTAAGCAATAAAACAAAATTAAAAAATACTAAATGAAAAAAAAAAAGAAAGAAAAGAATCAATTGAAAAAAGGAGAAGTATCATGAGTATTATAATCTAGTCCTAATAAATCTATGGTTAATGTTTTCCCATGACATTATCATGTGTCTTTTGTAGTCATTACTTTTCCTGACACTTAAGCCACTGAGAGAATTCTTTGGAAATTTAATAGGTCAGATTTACCCCAATGAAAACCATATCCATTTGCTTGCAGAGCTAACACAAAAATGCAGCACCTATGGTTGAATAGTGTTGGGACTGCACGAGTTCATTTAGAATAGTTTAGGAAATACATTTCACAACTTGCTGCAGGAAAGAAAGGCAGGGCCATTTTTTCATTGAATCCCACCCACCACTTGTCAATGTTGGCTTTGTGGGGCCTTAATGGCCCTGCACATATGAGAGAAGTATGCAGGAGTGCCCAGGTGCTTGCTCAGAAGGTCCCAGGCTGCCCATCAGAGAAGCCCCGGGGCAGGAACCAGCAGGCACAGGTTAACATGAGCCAAGGCTATTAGGTTGCACCTGCATGGAACTGGACCGTCTGTGAAAACTTGTCCGGGAGCACTGGTTCAAATGAGGAGCTTGCAATGTGCAAGGAGTGGCTCATGGAGACATCATCATGCCCATCGTATAGATGATGACCTAGAAGCTTAGGCAGCATTAGTTGCCCAAAGCCATGTGCTGGAAAGTAGCAGAGAGAGCCAGATTTCTATATGATTCTAGAACCCATGCTAAAGACGATGGGGTATTGCTTTCTTAGGTATAAATTCTCATCAAAAAGAACTTCCACAATGTGTACACAGCGGAACTTCTCCGGGCTGATGGAGCTGTAACACTTCCTTTATATTGCTTACAAATCATAGCTAAGATGAGGAAGCAGGCCTCTATGACTTCCTGCAGAGCCACTTCGTAGATGAGGAGGCAAAGCTCATCAAGAAGATGGGAACCCATCTGACTCAGGGCTGGCCCCAGGTGGCTGGGCGAGTATGTTTCCCAGGGCTCACCCTCAAGCAAGCTGGGAGCCTCCAGAGCCTGGGGGCCTTGCAAGTCCAGGTGTTTGCCCCCGGTGTCAGGACTTCTGTCTGAGCTGCTCCCTGAAGCCACGAGGCAGCTTTTCAACCACTCTTAAGCCCTCTCCCAAGCAGTGGACCAAATAGAAATAAAAGTTTATCAGGGGGAAAACAGACACAAGGTAAGGATGCAGGGTTAAGGTCAATACAAAACAACCTGGACAGCTTCCACAAAGGCTGACTTTATACAGATGTGCACTTGGTAGAAAACCTGTTCTTGGCAGAAAAATCTAACTTCGAGCCAAGAAGCAGAGGCATGAGTGCATTTTATCTGTTCCCGGCTTAGGAAGCAAAGAGCTGTCCGGGAGGCAGTCAGAGATTTCCTCGGTGAGCAAATCCAGCCCAGAACAAGGGCTGTGCCACCATTTCCCCCGCAGGCCTGATGGAGGGCACATGGGCGTCTCAGGTGCCAGAGAGACAGGGTGGGCGCCTCCAGAGGAAAGGAGAGCTCGCCCTTGACGTGTGGAGGGGTCATGTTCCCACCGCCTTCAAAGCTACTTGGTGCTGAGCAGCTGCACGAAACCCCTGCCGCCTGGCCTTCCCAGCATTCGGCCCGTTCTCTCCACTGCAGTCACTGTTCTTCCCTTCTGAGCTTGAAAATTACTCTTAGAACTTTCAACGTGCATTTGCTGTTCTTAAAAATACGTTAATGCTAAAAATTCTACTTCCCCACATGCAATAGCTTAAGTTTAAACCCAAGTTATTAACTCACAGAAAAAGAATGAAAAAGAAGATTGCTGTGTAACAATGCAGGTAGTCACAGGGGCAGTTGCCGCATTCGCATGGGCACCGGTGACTTGATGTTTTATCTCTTCTGTTCTACAAAATTGACTCTGTCCCCACAACCCCCAAACAAAGGAACAACCATCCGTTTGACACAAGTATGCCTTTATCTATCACTAGAGCATTATTGGAATCTTAATTACAATCCACAACGTCAAAAACAACACCTTTTACTTTCTCTACCCTGGATTTTGAAAACCTTAGGGCTATAATTAAAATGCTAAAAAAGTATTACCAAAATATAAAGGCCTTCACAGTACAGGCAATATGTTTTCCTGTCTCCTATTCATTTTGCCTCATTTTCTCTGCATGAATTGATGGTATCAATATAGTTTCAATTATGTTAAATACGAGCAATAAATGGTATCTGAGCAGGTGGCTGTCAAAGCAGTACTTTATAACAAGAATGACTATCTATGCTTTTTATTTTGTTCAAATATATAAAATAGAGAAATGTGTGTATACTTAGTGGATTACTCTTCTACCCTCTCAGCTCTGAACCCCATACTGTTGAGGACAGCATGGCCACTCTTCTGTGCTGCCCTTACTTGGATGTTAATGAAGACAATGACCATGTGCGTGTGCGTGTGTGTGTGTGTGTGTGTGCGCGCGCGCGCGTGCTTTGTGGGGAGGGATGTTTGTATTTAGGAACTTATGCTACTGATAAAGCATCAGCAGTTAGTTTTCAAGTGTTCCTTCCTATTTTTAAAGTAAAAATACCTATGTTATTGTTACGAGGCTGTCCTCTCTCTGTTCCCATGTCTCCTTAGAAATTAGCATGAAGGTGGTGATATATTGCCTTTTCTTCACTCTTTGACCATTCTCTCCCATGTAATGAGTTGGAAATTCTATCCTAATTATAGTTTGGCAAATATGTGTCCATTCACTCATTCTTTATTTTGTATGTAGATTCATTCATTAATATATGTAATTAGTTCATTCATAAACTTGGCTAATAGTTATTGCTTTTTTTTATATGACACAAGCACTATAATGAGTAAAAAGCTCTCAAAAATAAAAATAATGCTCTGCCCTTTAAGATCAGCCAGTTAGGTATAAATATAGATGCCCCATTTTCTAAATGTTTGCAGTATAAGATTAGAGAGGAGCACAGAAGAGCACAAGGGAGCCCAGAGGAGTGGGGGAGGCATTGCTTAGCGGATTCTGTGAAAGGCCAAGGTAGCGCTCTGGGAGCTTTCAAAATATATCATCAGACTGACTGTCATAGAATTGATTTAAAGTTAAGGTTGAGCTTTAAAAATCAGGATCATATCATTAGAGTTAGAATTTTAGCATGTTTAGGATAATAAATTCTGTCTCTCTTAGAATACCATTCCTGCATGCGGGTAGCCTTTCAGTCCTTAAGGAACTGATGCCCTGCATTAACTGTTTCAGCCTCTGTTGACCTCTATTTCTATCTAACTCAGCCTATGACCCACTGGTTTCCTTAATAAAATCAAAGCGATTCTCCAGCAACCTAACTCACCCTGTAAAAGAGCTAATACAGAACTCTTTGTGCACTGGGGGCTTTGACTCTGGTGTTAAAGGGTTTTACCACTAAAAACAAACTGACAAGACACTTACTTCTCTAATCAAAATTTAAGGGAAAATTAGCTGTTTATTTTTCTTTATGTAAAAAATAACATTTTGATATGGCTCATTAGTTTGTATGTGAATACAGTAACTTAAACCATGCTAAAATCTTAGTCAAGATTCTAACTTACTGAATTCAAAAAACAAAGAAAAGACTAAACTAGCATGTTGACCCTTTAATTTTTTTTACATTTTAATTACAATGTCAATAAGATTATATAGGTTTCAAGTGTACGATTCTGTGATATATTCTCTGTATATTGATTTGTATGCCCACCACCCAAATTCAAATCTTCATCCATAACCATAAATTTGACCTGCTTTACCCTTTACTACTCCCCCATCCTCCTTGGCTATTATCAACAAGACAAGTAATAACAGGTGTTAGAGAGGTTGTGGAGGAAAAGGAACCCTCATTCATTGCTGGTGGGAGTGTAAACTGGAGATTTCAACTTTTTATTTTATTTTAATATATTTTATTGATTTTTTACAGAGAGGAGGGGAGAGAGATAGAGAGTTAGAAACATCGATGAGAGAGAAACATCGATCAGCTGCCTCCTGCACATCTCCCACTGGGGATGTGCCCACAACCAAGGTACATGCCCTTGACCAGAATCGAACCCGGGACCCTCCAGTCCGCAAGCCGACGCTCTATCCACTGAGCCAAACCGGTTTCGGCAGAGATTTCAACTTTTAATATGAAGTTACTCATGGAACAGGAACTCATTTTATTTTTTATACTTTCTTTTTATTGATTTCAGAGAGGAAGGAAGAGGGAGAGAGAGATAAAAACATCAATGATGAGAGAGAATCATTGATAGTTTGCCTCCTGCACATTCTCTATTGAGGATTGAGCCCACATCCTAGGCATATACCCTGACAGGAAAATTGAACCATGACCTCCTAGTTCATGGGTTGATGGTCAACTACTGAACAACATTGGCTGCACTTTTTTAAAAAAAAATTTAAATTCTCCCCAGAACATGTTTTTTCCATTGATTTTTTTTTTTTTTTGAGAAAGAGAGTGCAAGGGAAGGAGGGGAAGGGGAAAGAGAGGGAAAGAAATATCCATGTGAGAGAGACACATCTATCAATTGCCTTCCATGAACCCAGACCAGGAATCCAACCTAAGAAACTCCAGTGCATGGCCAACACTCTAACCACAGAGAACACTGGCCAGGGCAGGAACTCATTTTAATATGTATTTTTCAAAGCATCTGGCACAATAATCATAGTCTGAATATTCTATATAATGGCATCTGGACCATCTTATAATTATATTCCATTATCAATGATGAAACAGAGACTATAAGATATCCTATATAATATAGAACTAATGTGCAAATAGTCATCATGTCCTCGTGCCCTCACACTGGGGCTGGGGGACCTGAGGCTGCGCCTCCCGCCCCAGTGCCAGGGCTAGGGAACCTGAGGCCAGGCCGGGGGACCTGAGGCTGCACCCCCCAACCTGTGGGGCTTGGGGCTGGGTCCTGCAGCATGCCCCAGACTCTGATAGGAGGGAGATTTTCATATATATTTTATTAATTTTCTTTCATCTCTGACACTTCTATTATAAAGAAAGGGCAGATAGTAATATTAAAATATTACCTCTAATTAATTCCCTTTAATGTGCACGAATTTCATGAACTGGGCCACTAGTGTGTGTGTGTGTGTGTGTGTGTGTGTGTGTGTATTTTTTAAATATATTTTTATTGATTTCAGAGAGGGAGGGAGAGGGAGAGAGAGATAGAAACATCCATGATGAGAGAGAACCACTGATTGGGTACCTCCTGCACGCCCCCCACTGGGGACCGAGCCTGCAACCCAAGCATGTACCCTTGACTGGAATCGAACCTGGGACCCTTCAGTCTGCAGGCCAATGCTCTGCCACTGAGCCGAACCAGCTAGAGTTAATGTTATATTTAAAAGGTTACAGAAGCAGGTTAATCTTTCTCTAAAACCATACCATGAGAAAAAATTATCTATTAATTTATTTTTTACTTTAATGAGTTCTTCAAATCAGAATTTTATTTTGCAGATGAATAGCTAGCATTTAAATGTAATATTGAAGCTTGAATAGAAGACTGACCAAATAGTTTTGTTACTGACTAGGGCATTATTAATGACAACATTTTGCAACCACATTATATTCAGAAGCTAGCAACACCAAATCCATTCATCTCTAGTGTGCATATTTGGCTTGTTTATTCCCGGGTCTAGAAAACTCTTCTTTGACATTTTCACTTCATGCACACCCCCTCTCACTTGCCTGGCTTATTAATTCCCAGGTGTAGCCCACAATGCTGCCTCCCCATGTTCCCTCCCAATTGATGATTGATCTATGTTTCTGCTTCACTGAGAAAATGCATGAGATCAGAAGAAATCAACCACATACAAGGTTGTCAGTATCTGACCACTCTGTTTTCCTGACTATCCCAGACATGTGTTATTGCTGTTTATATCTAAAGCCAGTGTCAACACTCATAGAGTAGATGCACGCCCTCCTTGCCAGTTAAGGACATTACTCCAGTAAAGCATTTCTTCTTTCTCCTGCATGATTTCATCCCGTTGCATTCAGGTATGCTGTTAACAATGTTTTTCTGAGTATACTTTTTAAATCTATCTTGACCTCACTTCAGATATTTGCCAACCCATTTATTCTCTAAACTTTGTAGAATAATGTGTATATTTTCTACATTTTGTCTCTAAATCATGTCCTTTTACTTCTTCATACTATTCCTATTAGCCCGCAACACCCTCCCGAATCTGTTCATCTACATTACTATTGAACACTACGATTCAAAACCCAATGTCTATTTTTGGCTTTAATCTTACTTTACGTATCAGAAATGTTTGAAGAAGTTGGTCTCTCATTCCTTTTAAACTCTTTTCACTTGGTTCCTATTACACAATACTCTCTTAGTTTTCCTCTGGCTACTGATTACTTCTTTTTCTCCTCTCCTGGTTCCTCCACTAATTCCTGACCTCTTACTGTCAGAATCTCAGGGGCCCCTTAGTTAGCCTTTGCAGTTCTCTCTTTTCACATACCTCATGGGTGATCTTATCCAATTCCATGTTTTAAATACCTGCATATCAGCTACATGTTGAAAATATTCCAATTTATGTTTCCAGCCCATATTTTTCCCCTAATCCCCCAAGTTAATCAATTGATCTATCATCTATCTGTCTATCTGTCAAATCTTCCTACCCAATATGTCTCAATTTATGCATGTCCATAGAATATAAGAAAATATTAGTTTCATAGGTTCTCTGAGTTATAAAGAATAATTAGGCCCAAGGTGGGCATAGTGAGGTGGCAGGAAACACTTGGTCTAACCGATCCTAACTAACCTATTTCCTCATCTCCTATCTCTAGTCCCTAAATATAACATTCTCAGAATTAATTTGGTTGTTGATGAGAGCTATGGAAAATCCTGAGGGGGGTCAATGGAGGGAAAAAGAGGGACACCTCAAATACCTTCAACAATAAAGATAAATTTAAAAAGGAATTTAATTGCAGAAAAAATGCTTATTCCTTCAGAGTCATGGGGATGAATTATACATCAGTGACTGCTAGCAAGATTGATATGCTAGTATTGGGCACTAGTAGCTAGGATTTAATCACCTACGGTGTGCTACACACCCATTGGACCCCATCCTAACCGCCCCCCTATCATACTGCTCATTCCTTACAGCTCTTGTCATCAAAAGTAGAGCCTGCTTTCTGGGAACTGTCCCCCTCATGGTTATTCCCATTAACTTATTTATTACTTGCAAGTCAAATGCATTAACAGCGGTGGGCAAATTATCATCGCCTTTCAAAGCTTTCTCTTGCTTATGTTTCAAAATTACTTACATCAGACACTGAAAGATTTTTGTGAACATATTTGCTGACATAGTAACATTTCATAAATTTGATACAGTAACATTTAATAACTTTGACTACAAACAAAAAGACAATTGCAAGGTCAATTTTATCTAAGAAGGG
>NW_006283168.1:17315-21266 GCF_000327345.1 Myotis davidii
CTCTCCCCGAGCCCCTCAACCATCATTCTACTCTCTGCTTCTGTGAGTTTGACGATTTCAAATACCTAATGTAATAAGTGGAGTCAGGCAGTGTTTGTTCTTCTGTGTCTGGCTTAGTTCACTTAGCATAACATCCTCAAGGTCCATCCATGTTCTCACATCTGACATGGTCTTCTTCTTTTTATTAAGGCTGAATAATATATAATTTTATGTATGTACCATTATGCGTATACCACCTTTTCTTTATAGCCATCCATTAATGGGTACTTAGGTTATTTCTATAACGTTGCTGTTGAATATGACACCAAAATACAGACAACAGCAACAAAAAATTAGATAAGTAGGACTACAAAAATTAAAACGTTTCTGCATAGAAAAAGAAACAGTCAATAAAGTTAAAAGGCAAGTACAGAATGGGAGAAAATATTTGCATACCTTATATCTGACAAGGGTTGATATGCAAAATATATAGGAAATTCCTACAACTCAGTAGCAAAAACAAAACAAAACAACCTGATTTGAAAAATGAACAAAGGACTTGAATAGATATTCCTCTAAAAGACATGCAATTGGCCAACAGGTACATAAACAGATGCTCAGCATCACTAATCATCAGGTAAATGCAAAGCAAATCCACAATAAGATATTACCCTACACCTATTCAGATGGCTATTTCATGTATATATATATCAATGTTTGGCAAGGATAGGAACTCTGTGTGCTATGGGTGGGAATGTAACATGTTGAAGTTTCTATGAATAAATAGTGGGGTGTTTTCTAAAAAAATAAAAATAGAACTAACATATCTACCAACCCAACTCTGAGTATATGTCCCAAAGAATTAAACTCAAAGAGCTCAAAGAGAAATGAATTTATTCCCCAGAAAAGAACAAATTTAATTTCCTGAGGTGGGAGGTTACTAGGGGTAAAGATGGTCTTTAGAGAGAAGCCACTGGAGCTGAAATTAGAACATACTTTCCAATATATAGCTGAGTAGGTCAGTTGTCATACGCATTGAGGGTGACAAGGAAAGAAAAGATTTCTTTAAGTCTGCTGGAGATACTTGTAAGACACATACTCATTAAGGTCTCTGTGTTTAGATTTTGTTTCTTTTTTTAATATAATGCTTTCATTTTGTTTTTTGGATAGATTTGTTTGTTTCCAATGTTAATTGGTAGATACAGAATTATATTTGAAATAATGGAAAATATACACTGAGTGGCCAGATTATTATGACCACCTGATGTTTGTAGGCAAATTAGCTATAATTTCGTGCTGAAGTTGCTAGAGGGCCAGACCATTATAAATAGGGAAGCAGGTTGTTTACCACGACGGTACAAGTGATTTTTTTTTTAGAATTATGAATATTAGGTCATCTGGAAACCCAGATGGGCTGAGCCCCAAAATGGCGCCAGCTGCAAAGACTGGGAGTCAGAAGTTTCTAAAGGACTCTAGGCAGGCTTTTTCTGTATGCAGAATTCTCTGTGCAGGTCTGGATTCTGGGTAAGTCTGGAGGGGAGAGGTAATGGTCTAAGCAAGAGGAATGTCCATTGTGAATTGGCTGAAAGGTCAGTTCCCAGGGGAGGGGTTATTGATTCAATTATGTGATCAGACCTAATATTCCAGCCTTTTTATTTTATGGAACAGGATGAAGGTCATATCTTCCGTAATTCCTCCTGCTGAGGCGGGATGGACTGTGATAGTAGTTGGATGAATGAAGGTCTCAGCAGCACGATTTCCCCAAGAGACTGGTTGGCAAAGGCTCGAAAATAGTCCTGTTGAGGGACTTGGGAGGTAAAAGCTGGTCCTGCCGCTGCCACAGCGTCACTTGTCTGCTTTTGCTGCTTTTCTGGGCCTGGAGCTGAAATACAACTGAGGCCTAGATGTTATCTTTAGTGGGGAAAAGGTCAGGGGTCTAAACTGCCTGACTAGTGACATGAAAGGGGAGGTGAGGGTACCCTAGGGGTGAGGTTATTGTTTTTCCAGTTTTGCCCCTTGCTAGGCATCCAGAGATTTATTGTAGGTCCTGAGACTGGATTTCAAAATAAGATGAGCAGTGGTTGGGCTCCCTATGGCAGTTTCAACCCCTACTGTGATGCCCAGGGTTATTAGGAGAGGGATTATCTGGACTCCTCTTTTGTGTCGGATATGATGGGTTATAAGGACAAGTGAAGACTGATTATTGGGGGCTACATCTACAATGGGTGAGAGATAGATAAAGGTACAGGTTTCTGTCCAGTTGAAGCAGCTGTATGTGTTTCCCTCACAGAGGAAGAAAAATACCTGATCATGGAGACAAGCTGAAAGGTATAGAGAGAAGAGGTGGACTAAAGGGTATGAGGTTCCTTTTCCCAGTTCCACACTCCAAGCTGAGAGTGTAGTCCTCGTGGTGTTATGGATAAGGGGTGACAGATGAGTGCTTGAGATTCTATTGCAGTGAAAGTGGGTGGGAACGCTAGAATGGGCTGTTATCCAAGGGAAAAGAGACAAGTAGGACTACAAAATGGGCTGTTCCAAGGGAAAAGAGACAAGTAGGACTACAAAAATTAAAACGTTTCTGCATAGAAAAAGAAACAGTCAATAAAGTTAAAAGGCAAGTACAGAATGGGAGAAAATATTTGCATACCTTATATCTGACAAGGGTTGATATGCAAAATATATAGGAAATTCCTACAACTCAGTAGCAAAAACAAAACAAAACAACCTGATTTAAAAAATGAACAAAGGACTTGAATAGATATTCCTCTAAAAAGACATGCAATTGGCCAACAGGTACATAAAAAGATGGTAAATGCAAAGCAAATCCACAATAAGATATTACCCTACACCTATTCAGACGGCTATTATATATATTGGGACCAATGACTGTTTCGTAGTTCTAGGTTAACTGTGGTATTACAAGCTGATGATGGGAGATGGCCAGCCCATTGATATATTGTCCTGTGATCTTGTAAAGCATAAAGGGGTTTGGTTGATTAGTGGGGTGTATAGAGTGATAGGACCTGTGACTGGGAGAGAGGGAGGAGCTACCTTAGTAGGAAATCCTATATAATAAAAGGCTAATATGCAAACTGACTGAACGGCAGAATGACCAGTCGCTAGGCTGTGCACCGATCACCAGGGGGAAGACGCTCAACAAAGGAGCTGCCCCCTGGTGGTCAGTTTGCTCCCACAGGGTAGCACTGCTCAGCCAGAAGATGTGGCAAGCACGTGGGTGGCAGGAGCCTCTGCCACCTTCAGCCTCCATGGCAGCGCTAAGAATGTCTGACTGATAGCTTAGGCCTGCCCTCGAGGGCTCCCAGACTATGAGAGGGCACCGGTGGGGCTGAGGGACCGCCACCCACCCCCCCACCCCCAGTGCACAAATCTCATGCACAGGGCCTCTAGTCTATATATAAAAGGCTAATATGCTAAGTGTCTGACTATCTGGGTAATGACATCACGTAGCAATGCCCAGCTTCCTCTCCCTAGCAATTGGCCTCCTTGCAGTTTCTTCAGTCCAGGAACATGACTTGCTTCATAGCCAGGTGAAAACATTTCACACTTTAACCAAATGTCTGTGAAGCGTTTTCTCTTGCCTCATCTCATTTGATCCTCACAGAAGTCCTGGAGCAGGTTGGTAGGAGATTTGGTGGAATTCTATTTTCTTTCATTAGCCGGAAAACAGAGATTTAGAAAACTTAGACATTTGACCCGACTGAAAAGAAGTAAGAAATGGAGGACCTTGAAAATGACTTCAGGTTTTTCTCAGTGCAGAGAATATAGTCAAACACTGCTACAGTGAAATATTTTATCCTTTGTTCTGCTTGCGTGATCTACAATAATAATCTGGTTCATGTTGATATTTACTGCTGTGTGTTGACAATTATCTGAAAGAGAAGTTGGGGTGCTTCACTGGGCTGGAAAAAGTTTAGCTATTCCGTAGCTGGTTTGGCTTGGTAGATGAGTGGA
>NW_006283168.1:21356-36119 GCF_000327345.1 Myotis davidii
ATATTTTTTTAAAAAAGAGAAAAAAATTAGCTACATCAGAAAGCAGGTCTAATTAAGCAAGTTTATTCTATATCTATAAAAGGCTAAGTTGACTCCCGCATGCACGATACATATAAAGCTCTCGCTATCTCCAATCGCACGTGTGTGTTTCCATCTGTCATTGTTGATCATGAATTTGGTTGACAACAATAAAGAACATGCTTTTGGTCACTTCTCAAGTGGAATCTATTAGGCTCCCTGCCATACAACCATCCACAAACCCTTCCCTGTGAGTTCACTACTAAAGGTATAGAAGAGAGCAGTGCAAACAAACCAACCCTTCCCAGGACAGCAACTACCCAGAAAACTTGAAAAATCATGCAATGTATAGAGTCCACAGCTGAGGACAGAGCACCCCCTAGAGGTGAGGGGGCCTGGGGAAATGCAAAGCCAAGTCCAGGAACCAGCCAGAGTGAGGGTCTTACCCAGGGAGGAAATAAGGTCAAAGTTCTCCAGCATCACATTCAGGTACAGCTGTCTCATCCTCACCAAGGAGGCTCCATTCCTCCCTAGAGAAGTACAGAGCAATGTCCTCAAAGGTCACACCAACCAGGCAGAATTGAGACAATTGAAACCAGAGCTGTCTTTCGGAGAACCAGTAGTGCTACTACTTATACCTCTTCCCCACCCTCAACCTCCTCCAGGGCACCCCAGTTTAGTGTGGACACCAGGCCCTAATGCCACTGCTGGTTGCTCTCTCACCACAGTCCCATTAGTCACTGTAATTGCCCTCAGCACAACAGATGGGATGGGAAGGGCGACAGCAGAGAAACACCGTCTAAGCTCTGGGCCATGCCTGCAGGGCCCCAGGCTTCCTGCCAAGCAATACCACCTCCGTCTCCCAGATCATGCCTCCAAGACAAAGCGAAATATAAGCTTATGCTTCATCCTTTAGACCCCACACCAGCCCTAGCTGATTTGGCTCAGTGGATAGAGTGTTGTCCAATGAACTGAAGGTTTTGAGTCTAATCAAGCGCAGAAGATGGATTTCAGACTTGATCCCCAACAGGGAGTGTGCAGGAGGCAGCCGATGGATGATTCCCTCTCATTGATATTTCCATCTCTCTCTCCGTCTCCCTTCCTCTGAAATCAATAAAAATACATATTTTTTTAAAAAGTCCTGACACCAGGTCTCCGGGATCATCAGCTCACCTTTCCTCCAGAGGTGCACACCACTGTGTAATGTCTACCTCACAACTTCAGACCCCAGGTTCACTGCCTCCTCTCTGCCACCTCCCTGCTCCACAGCACAGGACCTCTCTGGACTCACCCATGAACTTGGCATAGGGCACCCAGAGAGAGCTTGCGAGGTTTCAGACGGATCTACCACAACCCAATTCCTGGTGGACCCCACCGCCTGGGGCAAGCACCGCGTGAGGCTCCGAAATCCTCCCTGCCCATCGCTGACTTTTTTCCTTTAATACTCACCACCCACGTCCTCATGGGAATTTCTGTTTCCTCGGCCCTGCACTTGCTGTGTCCTCAGAAGCCACAACACTCCTCTCTCCACCCCCCACCTTCCTCGGGTCCTCACGCGGGCCTGGGCTGCAGGACAGGACGGGCGCCCGCACCCGGGCTGTAGGGTTGAGGGTGAAGAGGCGGTGAGGGCAGGGGTTGGAGAACTCACCTCAGCTGAGCAACTGAGCAAGGCCATCGCCATTAAACTCTGCGCTTGGAGGCGGGAGAGGCCAGAGAAGCGGATAAGAAGCCGGGACAGAGGAAGGGGGAAACCCAGGTGGCGCCACGAGCTTCACTCGCCATGCGTGCTGAATGGACCGGGACGCTGGCCTCCTCCCCCCGAGTATCTGCAGCAGCAACTGCCACCTGCAGCCTCAGACCTAGTACCAGGGTAGAGTCTGGTTAGAGACCAATAGCAGCCTAGAGCGCACCGGAAGTCCCGCCTCTGCAGGTTGGGCCGCAAGGGAACACCTTTTCTGCCCCTCCAGCGTCTAAGCTGGTGGTCTTCCTCCCAGGCCTTCTGGGTAATGTGGGTTCCAGAGTTCAAGCCGGTGATCCAGGGCGTTTCCACGTAGCTCCAAAGGGAAACACCGACATCTGCCGGTGGAGACACTGGGAAGTGATCATCCTCATGAGAGAGGCATCTTGAAAGTGGCTGAAAGAATGTGTCATTGCTCCGGTCTAGCTGGTTTGGCTCGCAGGATGGAGCGCTAGCCTGCAGACTGAGGAGTCCAGGCTTTGATTCTGTTCAAGGGCCAGTACTTTGTTGGGGGCTCGATACCCAGTCAGGTCAGGGCATGTGTGGGAGGCCACCAAATGATTTGTCTCTCACACACAGATGTGTCTTACTCTGTGTGTGTGTCTCTCCACCTCCCTTCCACTCTCTAAATATCAATGGAAAAATCACCTCGGTTGAGGCTTAACAAACAAAAATGTTAATTTATTAGGTAAACTTATTTACAGATACATGTCATACTCTTGGGAAAAAAATATACAATATCCCAGAAAATACGATAAGGAATGTCACATAAAGTATGTTGGGGGGTCAGAACACAAATGCAGCAGCCAGATGGGATAAATCCTGAGGAACAAAAAGACATGGTCTCACACCATCTATTTGCTTCAGGACTGCCCAATATATCACCTTCCTGTTTCCTCTGGACCTGTCCGGAGGATTGTGCTTTCATCACGGATGGAACACACTGAGCTTCCTGATGCTCATTTTAAGCTATTTGCTCCCCATGAAGTAAAGAGTTTGAAGACTATGTGTTTTACTAAACATTTGCACACAGGTTAGTGTCTGTATAGCAATTGGCGAATATGCACTTCTTACCTTTTGAGACCATGAAATACAAATGCATGTCGTAGGAGTATTTTACTTAAGATTTCGATGAAAGTGTTAAAACTTACGACTGTATACAGTGAAAGGAAGACACACTTTAAACAGGCTGATAAATCATTGTATTACCCAAATAAAACCTGGAAGTTATGTCTCAGTGGTTGAGCATGGCCCCATGCACTAACACATCGATGGCTCCATTCCTTATCAGGGCGCATGTCTGGGTTGTGATCGATCTCTCTTACCAATGTTTATCTCTCTTTCCCCTTTGATCTCTCATTTTTTCTCTCAAAAAATGAAATCAGCCATTTGTGGCCAGTGTCCTGAGCATGTGGCTCAGGGTTTGTGTTAAAAACAAAATTTATATTCCAACAGAAAGACTACATGTGCAGACAGAAGAAGACTGAAAAGAAAAACATGTATTCAGAACATGGTTTGTGCTGCAGGGAAGACATGGTGAGCACAGTGGTCTCATACAACCACTCTGGACAGAGAGGGCAGAATAGTGTGAGTAGTGGGGCCTGTGCATAAGGGAGAGGTGAGTGCTCACCCAATGAGACCAGGATCCTGCAGGTCTCCAGGATCACTTCTGCATATGAGGTTCCAAAAGTCACATCTTGACCTCCCGTGTCCTGCAGGGTGAATGTCACAGCCATGCACCAACACTATAAGAAACAAACTGAGGTATCAAACTTACCTCATTGGATGGGGCCATAGCCTGTCAGCCAAAAGGTGGGTGAAGGTGCAGAGATCCAGCACAAATCACTGAGGTCTCTGGAGGGTCATTCTCTGAGGTGGCCTCAAAGTGAGAGAGACAAATTTCAGCTCAGACTCAATTACTTTTCCCCTAAGACCCCACTCCAGCTGACAGATGATGGTGTTGCAGTGGGGACTGAGGGGCACGGCATGAGTGCTCTGATATTTTAAGAATCTAGAGGAAGATTCATAATTTCACCAATGGAAACAGCAGCTTCAGTTGAGCCTCTTTGTCTCCACAGTGTACAAGCCCAGAGGGCTTGACCAGCGCTGGTAGACATTGTCTGTGGCTCTGGAGCAGAATCTTGGGCTGCAATCCAGCATCTTATATCTGACACTTGTTTGATGAGTAAACTTGGAGAATCTATAGAAGTGATTTTTTCTGAAGATTTAATAGCCTTTGAACATGTGTATATATATATACACACAGTAGATAGCTATAAATATAATTATACATTTAGATGGATATTTGAAATATGTTAATGCAAGCTATCTCCATATATTGAAATTATATATTATGAATTATTTTTAATTTCTTTGTGATTTTTTGTGTCATCCAGTTTCTGAAGTTAGCATGTATAATTTGTATAATTATACAAAGTATTAAAATTATTTATACTAATGAAGAAAAAAGATTAATTGGAAGGCTTAATCCCACCTTTAGAAAATTCTCTTGATAAAGTAACATTTCATAACTTTGACTACAAACAAAAAGGCAATTGCAAGGTCAATTTTATCCATTTAGATAAGTGAGGTTATTAAACTGATGAAGGTAGAGGATGCAGTATATACAGCATTTCTATATTTCAGCAGATTGATGTCTTAAGATCTTGACTGAGAAGTGTTGACAAGTTGAGTGTGATTAAATGGAGTCATAATTTCTAAGTAATCATCAGAAAGTGGTTAGATTAATAGCTGATGTTTATCTACAGGAGTTTCTATGGACGCGTTCTGAATCTAACCATATTTTACATAATAACTTCATTAATAAAAACAGATAACATGCTTATTGTCATCTGAGTAATAAGGTACCCAACCTTCTTGACATCAGACCAAATCAGCTTGTTCAGAAAGAAGCACAACTGGCAAAGTATTATATGGAGTTAAGATAGAGCAAGAAGTTGAAACATGGTTGCATTTTTTTCTGAACTTATAAGGATGGGTTAAAAATTGTTAACTTAGAAAAAGAGCTTCAAGTCTAGCATTGCTAATCTATACTAATAAAAGTGTAAAATGCAAATCAACGGAATGGCCGAACAGCAGAACCACCGTCGATCAGACAACCTTCCAGACAAAGCCAGGGCTGTGGGCTGTGAGGGCTGCGAGGGCCAAGCCCCTTGCATGACTTTTGTGCACAGCATCGGGGGACTCTAGTCAATTATAAAGATATGGAGGTGACATGAGGAAGTTTGATATATAATAGCTAAAGCTAACAAATTGTATGCAGAAATGTGGAAGCCAATTCCAGCATGTCTGCAGGGCTGAATCAACTGGAGATGGCTGAGGACATTTCCTCAAACCTGAAAAGGATGCATTAAATAATTGCTCGCTGCCAGACAGCTAAGGGCATCTTAATTTATATGTTATTGGCTCCTACTGGCTAAATACCTGAACAGCTGGAGGCCTTTCCTCCAATCTGACAATGCTTCTGTATACAAACCCTGGCCTTTGATGTATATCTACCTTGCCTTAGGACAAATTGTGTTAATAAAGAGCAAGGGGTCCTGAGACAAAGAGAACTTGGTTTCTTTAGCCAAGCTCTTCTGGCCCACAAATGCCTTCCTAAATTATGTTATTAATTTAATTACTGGACTCTTATTTAATTTATGCACAGCGCCTTCTCCAAGTTCCTGAACCCTTCTTGATGCCAGATCAAGATCCCTGGCAAAATGGAAATAAAATATATAAAACCTAATAATGTCTTGAGTTTTTCTGAGAAAAGAACCCATTTTTAAGTCTACAAATGTATGTGTGTGGGGGTGTGTGCGTGTGAGTGTGCATGTACATGCATAAATTTTACAACATAGTTTACAACATTTATAAATCTTAAATCTGTGGATTCCTTCTGTAAGTGTCCTTTTTGCCAAGTGCTCATGAGTTGTAGGTAGGTTCATTGAGCGGCTTCTGTATAAATTTATGGGGTTATCAATTTTCTGGTTAATTGAACTTATACTTGATTCCAAACATGTTCAGCTCCATTAAATGCAATGTCATTCTTTTCCCAGGGGCAGCTGATTTCAGTGCCTGTAAAAAGCCTGTAATAAAAAGGGAAAGGTTTCTATCACCCTTTGCTCCACCACCACATGCAAATTACAACCAAAAAATCATAATGTTGGGACTAGGAAATGCTTTTCAAAGCATAACACATAGACTTTGAGTCACAAAAGAAAAACACAACACGCTACAACACATATACACATACAAGATATAAAGGAATAAGGAAAATATATAAGGCATTTGAAAGAGGCTAATAATGCCTATATAAACAATATGTGATTTGTAAAAGAAAACTAAAAAGGTACAGACAAAATGATAAGCAAGAATTATTATGCAAAAAATTTAAAATACTTGATTTTTACTTCCTACACTTTTATTTTTTTCAGTACATCATTTTCATTATTTTAATCAAAATATGTTTTAAAACTGAAGCCTTGCCAACGCCAAGTTTTCTACTTTTTGTCTACTTGTTCTTTTCTCCTCTTAGTAATTTATAAATTAAAAAACACACAACTATTCATAAAAATGCTTACATCTTGGTGTGTGTGTGTGTGTGTGTGTGTGTGTGTGTGATTCCTCGGGGAACGGGTTGATCTGGAAGCACTTTTTTAGGCCTCACACTCCTATTTCCAATTTTCCTAAGACACGGTTACTCAATGCATGAATACGTTAAAAGTAAAGAGAGTATTTCTTGGCTTAAGATTAAGAACCAGATTATTAGGTTGACCGGTTAGCAGATCCCCAGGAGAGAAATAACGGAAAATGGTGGAGAAAATATTCAGGCGAAAGAAAAATACCTGCCATGGTCCAGTTTCCCAGGTGCTGACTTTGATGAGTGACGGGCATCACTGATTACAGGCAGTGATGGGACTAGCTGATTTCAGTAGAAGTACTGATCCCATGGGTCTGACCAATGTGCCAATTACAAGAAGAATAGATTTTAAAAAATATGTATTTGCAGCTGAAGGTTAGGTCCTGCAACACCCTGTAGGTAAGAGATTACAGGTGTGACTCATATTACAAGTTGAGCATTGGGTCGGTGGGGACAGCAGGAGGTGGGGTTAGAGCAGTAATTGGAGATGAAGGATATATGTGATAATTCATGAGATTTAGGGGTGGTACAGCGGTGTCTGTGTAGGCACCTATGGATAGCTGTTGCAGGGTCTGGAGAATTTTTCATATGTGAAGAATGTTCAGTTATGCCCCTCACTTTTGGAGTAATCATGCTTAGCCGACAATACTTTCAGAGTGAGAAGGAAAAACGTCACCACACCTAGAAGAGGAAGAGGGCAAGCTGAGTGTCCTGTGCCCGGCCTCTGTCACTCAGCATCCTGTCGTCAAGGTTTATCCACAGGTAGTAAGCATGCACACTTCATTTGTGCAGCATTGTCATTGGTTAAAATAAAAACTCATAATCTAATCTGAGGTTGCTGGCCCTAGTTTAGTTGATGGAACTAAAGGAACTGAAGGCGGGTGTAAATATGTATAAGATTCTGGGAAAACAATTTGATATTAGGTATTCGCCTCTTCACACTCCAACTCGCCATCCAAAGGCCGTTAACAACAACAAAAGTGCAAAATTCCTTTCTTTTCCTTTTAAAATAAATCACAGGTAAAACTAATTTTACTGCAATTTTGTTCATAACCCAGAACTTTTAAAAATTCAGTGTAGAGGTAGCTTCACAAGAAAAAACAGGTTTGCATCATATTCAATTCGTGGCCTTTTCTGATGATGCTAAAAAGAATAGAAATAGAAAGAGACGATAGTATATTCAAAATGCTGATTTTTGGATTAGTTGAGATTGCTGACGTAGGAAATGTGAACTGGACATGTTGGAATAAGTAAACATTTTGTCATCTTCAAAAGCGAGCTATAAAAGCCAAAAGGAAAAGTGTCCATTAAGTGTTTGATGTTAAATAACAACAGGTCCAAATAATACATTGGGTATGATCCTAATTTTGGAAAAAGAAAAAAGGTACTTCTACAAACTTATCTAACGTATGTGTGTGTGTAGAGAGAGGGAGAGAGAGAATATATGTGTATATATACGTGTGTGTGTGTATACACAACCTGTCATTACTTTATTTCCTCTTGGAAGTCAGATAGTACTTATTAGAGATGAGTTCATGATTTATTTTAGGTATAAATGTATGATTTTAATTTATCTCTTAAAAATTCCTTCATTTGTCACCAAGGAGGAAAAGTATATGCAATAAACTTGTGCTTTCACTTAAAACATTATACCAAAGCATATGTTATGGTCTTTACTTGGAAATGTAGTAAGTTGCTGAATTTCCAAGGAGGAACATCATTATTCAAATGAAATATTAAATTGTATTAGCACACCCCTATACTAAAGATGGCAGATATAAATATGTATAGGTTTCTGGGAAAACAATTTGACATTAGGTATTAAGAACTTAAATTTTTAAAAATTATTCTACCTCTTTTTGGGGAGAATAAATAGAAAGTACCCCCAAAGCATGAAACTAGTTGGCAGGGATGCTAGCATTCCATTTCAGGGTGTACCAGATACAGAGTCAAAAATATTCACTGCAGCGTTATTCATTACAATCAAGCACTGTAAATAATCTACATTCCCTTTAGGCAGATGGTTAAATAAATTGTAGTTAAGTTCCCACAATGCCTTTTAAGCCAGTATTTATTAACACAGGAACTTGGTGATGAAATTAAAATTTTGTTTTTTAATAGACTTGCAAATGGCATTCGCAAAATATTATCTGTCTTATAAATATACATTTTTATATAGGAAATATAAAAAAAAACCCATATAATTATACTAGCTTTTATCTCTGGGTGAGGATAAGTTATATATAAATATTATATATTTTTTGAAAATAGATAAGTAACCTTTAATTAGAGAAAATGACATTGTGTTTATTTTGTAATAAAAATAAAATCAGAAAAGAATGCTCTTTTAAAAATGAATAAATTTAAAATAGATACATTCCTATTGGATTTATTTTCAATTCATAGAGATTAATGAGTTCTTTAAGGTGTTTATTGGCCTTGAGTTGCCTGCTTTGATGTTGTTCTCCAAGATAAATCTATTTCCACACTCATCAAGAAGATAAATGCCATGACTGATAATATTTATGTAGAAAAATAACTTTTATTTAGTATTTAGCAAAAAGGAGCTCTTTCTCCTTATCCGCAAAAGACAAAGACAGTAAATCTCTAGTGTTTTACAACTATCAGATCAATGCCACACATTTCTCTATCGAAGAACACACCAAACTGTGAAGATGTATAATCCCTGAACATCTTCCATAGAAAAATGCCAATAGCTTAAACCCAGAAAATGAGAGACAAAGATGCATCATCATGAATGATGAGAAGAGGCAGGCACTATGTCAATGGAATAACATTTTTAGAATTTCTACTGAGTGAAAAAGAGATGTCAGGGTAGATGCTTTTATTGACATTCATAAAAATGCATAAGTCTTGAGTATCGCTTATATATTGTTTTATTATATTAATTATTTTAAACCCACTCATATAACCAGAAACTATACTCATTCATAATTCCCGTGTGCCAGGCACTGTCCTAAAGCTGGGAAATGCAAATTTAAGGGGCCCCAGAGAAACTCACAGCCAAGGAGACCTTTTTTCGCCTATGTTCAAATGTATTTGAAGCAATTACAGAAAAAAACACACAAGGCAATTATAATTTCTCTGCCTGCCTTTGTGACCAGGAAACAATTAGATTTAAAGTATCATAAATTCACCGCATCCTGAGTCAGGTCCTGTTCTTTCTCCCTGGGTCTAATTGGGCACCTTGGCAGAGGCAGATCTGTGGACACAAGGCAATAAGCAAGGTAAACTTCATTTGGTGGCTGGCATGGGAAACAGGTAATTCCCACTTGAAGCATCCAATTATCAACATGCCCATTACCCCTAAATCAGTAGATGTCTCAGAATGTGTTCCTGGCACCAGTCCTGTGAGACGTGAGGGTGCTCTAACACTGAGCACAGTGCGTCACCAAGCAGGGGTTGGATAATGACATTCTAAAACCATATCAGACTCAGTTTACCATGGGGTTCCATCTTGAAAATTCTGAAAGGCACATCTGTGCACTAGGAAGAGAGGTTCAAGACAGCTATGCTTCCCTCGACAAGACACAAGAGTCATACAAGCGGCACCACCTTTTTCAAATCCATGTTTTCGTGATGGTTGAAATCTATTACATCCCAGCTTTCAGACCTGATCATCATCAACCATATTTTGCTTCCAGAAACAATATTGAAATTTGTATTGCTAAAGTTGCCACTTTCGGCTTGAGTCAAATTTTATGAAAAGTTTAAATGTCTTTATTTTGACATTTTCATGCTTACTTAAAGTTTTTGAGGGAGTTTCTCTTCCCGCAGAGCACCAAAGTCTGAACAACAATTTTTCTAAAGAGCAGTGCCTCAGGACTGCTTGTTACAGCCATTATCTATTATATTTGGCTTCATTTAATTGTTGGCAAAATTAGCTTTTTAAAGTACCATTTAATTCTCTTTCCAGTCTCACTTCTCAAGAAGGTAATTAATGAACTAACTATAATTAAACATGAAAGATAAAGCGCAGGGAACTTTTAAATTAAATCATCATCGACCCTTTTCTGTATCAGCTGGGACTCGGGTACTGCAGGGCATTGAATTCATTAGAGAAGTCCGCACTCCTACTAACGCCGCCCCTGCCCCTCTTGTCACTGCCTGTGGTTATGAATCTAATTTATTAATGTAAACAAAATGTCCCATCTGAGTTAATTTCTCAAGCCTATGGGCTATCAACAATGTACTTTAAAATATTCTAGGAGCAGCAAAATAATATGATCTGTCGAATCTTAATGACATAAGTAATCTATGACCTTGAAGCTTAAGGCCTGGTGGGGGAATGTGTCCTGAGGCTGTTGATAAATATCCATTTCATACTCTAGGTGGCTATAGCACATGCCCCATAGGACTTTAAGAAATGCAAGTCGCTTCTCTCCAGAAAAATATCTCTGAATCCTCCTTCTGGAGGGTTATAGATACATAAAATGTAAACTATGTCCATTACCTTGAGTGTGTTTATGGTTTCACAAGTGTATACATAGTTTCAAACTTATCAAATTGTACACATTAAATATGTGCAGTGTTTTGTTGTTTTTTGCAAAACCTCACTTGAGAATATGTTCATTGATTTTTAGAGAGAGGGGAAGGGAGGGAGAGAAACATCGATGTGAGAGAGAAACATTGATCAGTTGCCTCCCACACATACCCAATAGGGGATCAAACACACAATCTAGGTATGTGCCTTTACTGGGTAGCGATCTTTCGATGTATTGGACAACACTTTAACTAACTGAGCCACACTATCCAGGGCCACACAGTTTTTTGTATATCAATTATCCCCTGATAAAACTGTTCTTAAAAAATAGAATTAGTATCCTGGGTGTATTACTTTTCTTTTACTTTGCAAACATTACCACAATTTTAGCAACTGAAAACAAAACTTGTTTATTGTCTCAGCTCTGTGGGGTGGACATCGGGTGTGTTGTGCCTGGATTTCCTGCTCAAATCCTCACATGGCTGAAATCCAGGTGTCAGTAGGTTTTGCTGTGGTCTGGATCCTGAGGTTCTCTCCCAGGCACGTATGAATGAGCCCGAACTCATCTCCTTGCAGATGTAGGACTGAGGTTTCTCTTTCTTTGATGCCTGTAAGCTGGAGCTCACCTTCCATATTTTTGTTCACATGACGCTCCCAGTCAGCAAAGCATGCCATGGAGAATCTTTCTGGAATAGTCTGCTAGGGTTGCCACAACAACACTCCACCAACTGGGTGGCTTAAACAACCATGTTCCCATGGTTCTGGAAGGTAGAAGTCCAAGATCAATGTGTTGTCAGGATTGGTTTCTGGTGAGGGCCCACTTCCTGGCATGTAGATGGCCGCCTGCTTGCTCTGGCCTCACATGGCTTTTTCGTTGTGTGTGAGAACCGGGGGTGGTCTCTGATTACTCTTGCTCTTATGAAGACAATAATTACAACAAGCCGAAACCGGTTTGGCTCAGTGGGTAGAGCGTCGGCCTGCGGACTGAAAGGTCCCAGGTTCGATTCCGGTCAAGGGCATGCACCTGGGTTGCGGGCACATCCCCAGTAAGAGATGTGCAGGAGGAAGCTGATCGATGTTTCTAACTCTCTATATCTCTCCCTTCCTCTCTGTAAAAAATCAATAAAATATATTTTTTAAAAAATAATTACAACAAATGAGGGCCCCACACTTATGACCTGTTTTAACCTTTATTATCTCCTTGGAGGCCCTGTCTCCAAATACAGTCACAACGGCACTTAGGGCTTCACAATCTTAATTTGGGGAAAACTGAATTCAGTCTGTAATACATTTTCATGTCAAATTACTGTCATGCTTTGCAACTCTCTGACCAGGGAAAGTCTAGCATCTTTTAAAGGCCCATCTGATTACGTCAGACCCACAGGGAATATTCTCCTTATCTTAAAGCCAACTGATTGGGGATCTTAATTACATCTGGAAAAACCCTTCAGGGCATTGCCTAGACTAGTTTTAAATTAAATAACTGGACGTGCATAGGGTGAATGGAGAAGGTCTGTTCCGTCAGGGGGTGAGGACCTGGGGGACCATCAGAATTTGTCCTACGTCCTGAGCCAAAGGAGGTGATGCATGCTGCCACGAGGCACTGGTGTGACATTGGAAAGCCAGGAGGGGGGCTGACCGTTCCGTGTCAGTCTGCCACTAACTGACTGCACACGTCACATTACCTTTCTGGACTTGAGTTTTCTGGGAAATGAGTCTAATGACCCCTCTGGTTCTGATTTTCCAAGCGGAGGTGTTATAAGAATCGCCCTTTTGTGCTGCTTGCCAGTTTTCCTTTCCCTTGCACTTTGTCCAGACCCGGCCTCTATTGCTAGATACTGACAGCGGTAGCTATTTCCTCCAAGCTTAAAAAAGAATCACTGCACAAAGGTGAAAACGAGCTTAATTCTCCCCTTCCAAAAGCCGCATGATGCTGAGAATTCCGGGTGGCTTGTCCTATGTCCCTGTAGCTTCTTTTGATGGCTGTAGCTTATATCCATGTGGCTATATTCCAACACAGGATGCCCAGCATTTGGTGAGATCTTAGCATTTTTCAGTGTCGCCCTTGTCATTTAATAGGCGCCTTCAGAAGAGCAGATCGCAGCATGGCCATGGGGTCCTGCCCTGTGATCCTCTCATCTCTTGCTTTTGCATGGAATGACTCCTGCATAACTCTTCCGGGTTCCTGGCGCATCCTCCCATTCCAACTGATGAGCGCCACCTGGGAATTTCTCTGAGGTGCTGCCCCCCCACCCCCACCCCGCACCCCTCCCCAGTGCTTACCAATGCATTGTCCACAGCCCCTCTAGAATTTACACAGCGCTGTGAGTGCCCAAAGCAAAAGCAAAAGCAAACGGAATTCACTTTCATCTTTGTTCCCTACCACCTTGTAGTGATTCCTGATACAAGAAACTCTCCAGCTTTTCAGACAAACTGAACATTATTCATTATGTATTACACTACCCAGTTACACATTCCCAGCGTTCTTTCAGAAGCATAGGCTGTTTACATGCTCTTTCAATGAGTCCTGAGCACTTGTCCGTGGTAGGAGAATATGTTTGGAACCAATGCGGACAAAAATGTTCAAGATGCTTAACTGCCTCTATTCTTTGAAGTGAGTAATTGGTTTTTTACTATTCTGGTATACAATCATAATTCCCATTTTTGTATTTGCGTTATAGTTCTGGCTTCTTCTACCAAGAGTAGCAGCTGACAATAACATTTTTTTATTGTTGATGAATACTTCTAATGAGCATTTACGGGGTATGTGCTACTGGCACAAGCAGTTTCCAGATATCATCGCATGTACTTCTGATAAAAGCGTAATCGAGCAGGGATTGTGATAATCTTATTTTACTTATTGAGGGAACTCAGAGACACAGGTCACCAGGTGCAGTTTATGGAAATACTAAGTTGTAAAGAAAAAGATGAACCAATTATGTCTGAAATAAGAAACTGGTCTTTGTAGGAACACATCATGAAATATTCTAATAGATTTTTTTTTCCTGGAAGCATACAGAATTGGATTACAATTCATTTCCTTCACTTACTAATTTTGTGTCTATATCTACAATAGTTACTTTTTAATCCTCCATTTCCTTATCTCTCAATGAAAAAATAAGACATTCCATGATAGGTATATTGCTTTTAGCTCACATGACACGTGCAATCAGTTAAGTGGGACTATGTGAATTTCTGTATTGAGACGGATGCTGTTGCCATTCCAACGGGAAACTGTTGTGATTGATTAGTGATGTCCAATGGGGACAATTGAATAAAGTCATCATGGGTACTACATACTTACTATCCCCAGTCTAGTGTATAATGGAACTGGGAGATAAGAGATAAGGCTTCCTTTCTCCTTTTGTGAAGTTTTCTTTTCTTTTTTTTTAAATTAAATCTTTATTGTTCAGATTATTACATTTGTTCCTCTTTTTTCCCCCCATAACTCCCCTCTTCCCAGTTCCCGCCCCACCCTCCGCCCTCACTCCCTACCCACTGTCCTCATCCATAGGTGCACGATTTTTGTCCAGTTTCTTCCCGCATCTCCCACACCCCTTTGCCCCACAAGAATAGTCAATCTATTCCCTTTCTATGTCCCTGAGTCTATTATAATCACCAGTTCATTCTGTTCATCAGATTATTTATTCACTTGATTCTTAGATTCACTTGTTGATAGATGCATATTTGTTGTTCATAATTTGTATCTTTACCATTTTATTCCTCTTCCTCTTCTTAAAGGATACCTTTCACCATTTCATATAATCCTGGTTTGGAGGTGATGAACTCCTTTAGCTTTTTCTTGTCTGTGAAGCTCTTATCTGACCTTCAATTCTACATGATAGCTTTGCTGGATAG